>NC_058130.1:584413588-584518588 GCF_016433145.1 Gracilinanus agilis
GAAGGAAGGAAGGATAGAAGGAAGGAAAGAAGGAAGGAAGGAAGCAAGAAGGAAGGAAAGAAAGAAAGAAAGAAAAAAGGAAGGAAGGAGGAAAGAAAGAAAAAAGGAAGGAAGAAAGGAAGGAAGAAAAAAGGAAGGAAGGAAGGAAGGAAGTAAAAAGGAAGAAAGAAGAGTTTAAGTAAAGACAGATAAAAGGCAGACCACCAAAACAGAAACAAAACAAAACAAAACTGAAAGATATATGTCACTCTGCAAGTCAAGTCCTGCATGAAACAGTTAAAAATATGATGGGCCACCTAAAATTACAGAAGTTGAATGAAAAAGCAGTCCTAAGTTTTCTAGTTCTTCTGTTTGGAAGGCACCCAAATTGAATCTTTCCTGATATCTTAAGAAATATGTGTTTAAATAATTACTTCAAATAATGCAGTTTAAATGTTGGGTAAAATGAATTTTAAGAATAAAAATGAGGATACATCTTTAAAAAAACTTTTGTTTAGCTAGATATGAACAAGTGGGATAAAGTGTTTCCCAAAAGTCTGGGTAGTTTTAAACTATTAGAAAAAGACCAATAGGAAAATACCTCCCCCAATGTAGTTCAACAGCAATAACTTTAGTCTTTTTTTTTAAACCCTTACCTTCTGTCTTGGAGTCAATAATACCAAGGCAGAAGAGTGGTAAGGGTGGGCAATGGAGGTTAAGTGACTTGCCCAGGGTCACACAGCTGGGAAGTGTCTGAGGCCAGATTTGAACCCAGGACCTCCCATCTCTAAGCCTGGCTCTCAATCCACTGAGCTACCCAGCTGCTCCCTAGGAATGTAATTATAAAATATAGCCCAATTATAAATAGTTATAAGTATTAATCAAGTTTCTAGGCTTGATGATGATAGCATTTTTTATTATAAAGATTTTTTAAAATCATGTAATAACAAATTTCCACATAAGTTTTCCAAAGTTATATGATCCAAATTGTCTCCCTCCTTCCCTTCCCCTCCCAGAGCTGGGAAGCAATTCGATCTTTGCATGTATTATCATGCAAAACATATTCCACATTGTTCATTTTTGAAAGAGATATAATCATGTAAAATAAAAATCCAAATAAACAAGTAAAAAACCATATGCTTTCATCTGCATTCTGTCTCCAACAGTTCTTTCTCTGGAGGTGGATAGCATTCTTTGTCATAAGTCCCTAGGAATTGTCCTGAGTCATTGTACTGCTGAGAGTAGATGGCTAGCATTTTAAAGTGCTTTAGAGCAATTTAAAGTTTGCAAAGTTTAAAGTTTTAAAACATGATCTCATTTTGACACCACAACAATCTTGGGCAGTAAATGGTTTTATGTTCCCCATTTTATAGATGAGGAAACTGTAGCAGACAGGTTAGGTGATTTGTCCAGAGTCATGCAGCCTTTAAGTGTCTGAGGCAATATTTGTACTAAAATCTCCCTGACTCCAGACTGTGTTCTATATCCACTGGGCTACCTAACTGCCACCAATGGTTATTTGCTCTGTAATTAGCATAATATATCAGATAGCTAATGGAAAATTCATGTGGAAAAGCAATGGAAAACCAACAGCACTATGTAAATGTTAGCTATCATTCCTAAGGGATTGTACTTGTCTCTTACTACACTAAAACACTCCTCTAATTCCTTATAATGACATGGAAGTGACCCTGAGTTCTAAAGCACTACGCCATGGTATGCATTGATATTTCATACATAGGTGGTAGATCTTTGATTATATGCACAAGGGCAGACTTTTTGTGTGCTGTCAGAAGACTAATCTAGCTAAGCTACGAAGAACCCACCACCAAGACAGTTACAGATTTTAAAATTTTTCAGCATTAATTTAAGACAGCCGTTCAGGTTTTGGAAGGACTGCCATTTATATATACAAAGGGAATATTCACACTGACAAAATTATAGACCTTTTATGTAATGCAGTATGCTCCTTGAAGAAAAAAAAGATTTGCTCTTTTTCTTTGTATCCCCAGGAGCTAGCACAGTGTTTTTTCATATTTAGTTGACACTTATTTAAATGTTTAGTTGGTTTTTTTTTAAGTTTTTTGGTACAAATATTACTATGGAGACAAATCAATATGCTTATACATCTTTCCACAGGACAACCTTCAAAACTCAAATGTGGGATGCCAGAAATACCTCTCTATATCTTCCGTAGAATCCCAGGGAGTAATTGGTAATGATTTTCTCATTTAGGGCAGGAGCACTGGAGTGGGGTGAGAAGGAAAGGAAGGTGTAAAGAAATTAAAAGTTCTATGTGTGATGCCTTTCACCAGAAGCCGCTTCTAGCAATTTCTGAACTTTTGGTCTTGGACTAGCTAGTCTCTCACTCTGTGACTTATCCTTCTTCTCTCCCTTGCTTTCTTTAAAATGGATTTGTATTGATTTCTTTCATTCTCATTGTTATACTCATTGTGTATATCATTTTCATGCCTCTCTTAATTCACTTTGCATCAATTAATATAAATCTTCCTATGCTTGTCTGCATTCTTCATATTCATGGTTTTCTGTAGGGAATAAGGGAACAAGCATTTATTATATATAAGCCTATTTATTCCAGGTACTATGCTAAGTCCTTTATAAATATTATCTCACTTGAGCCTTACAATAATCTGTGACGGTGATGGGCAAACTTTTTAAAGAGGGGACCAAAGGAAAGGAAATGCTCATCTGTCAGTCTCTTTCTAAGGCAACTCTTTAGAAGTTTCATTGTATTGTATCCTACTCATTATATTCGTCAGATTAGGGATAATGTCTTGCTGCCAGCCAGATAGAACATTTCAGGGGGCCACATCTGGCCTGTGGGCCATAGTTTGCCCATCACTGGTCTATGAGGTAGACACTATTATTACTCTTATTTTACAATTGAGGAAACTAAGACCAACAGAAATTCAATGACTTGCCCTAGGTTACACAGTGAATAAGTACCTAAGGCCAGATTTGAACTTAAATCTTCCTGATTTAGGCTGTCACCTATAATATAGTATAAAAATGTTCTATTAAATTCATTTGATAAAATGTGTTCACCATTCCCAAGTTGATGGACATTTGCATTATTTCCAGCTTTTTGATATCAGAACAAAGTGCTGCTTTAAAATTTTTGTCAATGTGGAATATTTATTTGTGTCAATGGCCTTCTTGGTTATAGGTCCTAATAGGGGGTCACTAATGGTAAGTCATACTAAAATGAATACTAATTAATAATTAATACTAAATAAATAATAGTGAATAATAAATAAAACAAGATAACACTTGTTAATTGCTTAGCACAGTGCCTAGCACATAGTAACTACTTAATAAATTTCTTCCTTCTTCTTTCCCTTTACCCCTGTTTGTCCCATGATAGATATAGCTCATATGTGGATTTTTTTTACATGAATCTGTGTAAAGAGACATCCCTTGGAGGATGACACAGATAAGGCTGTTTTAACTCATGACTTCAGTGACTGAAGAAATGTGGCAGAGAAAACCTTGGATTTGGTGTCTGGCATGTTGGGTTCTGCTGATAATTATCTGTGTGACATTGGGAAAGTCACCTGACATTTCCATGTCTTGAGTTTCTTATTTGCCAAGTTAAGAGACTGGACTTGAACTCTATGTTCACTGATTGGTCTTAAATCTTATGTTTCTAGAAACACCAAAGCATACAGCTGCGGCAAAGGCATTATATTATAGCTTGGTATTATATATTTTAAGCCCTATCTGGGATATTTTACAAGTTCAAGATGCCTAAAGTTTAATGGCTTTTATTAACCTTGGAATGTCTGAGAGAATGCCTTGCTTATGTCACAGTCCTAAAACAGCCTTTTCTTACCCCCTTTTTTAACCCCTTCTTTACTTGAACAATTTCTAAACCCCATAATTCCTCTCTCTTGTTTTGGCAGCTAAGTGTCCAGGTAAATAGAATGTTAAATATAACCTCAGGCATTTATTACCTGTATGACTTGTCAAATCATTTATCTCTGTCTTCAGTTTCCTCAACTATTAAATGGGGATCATAATAACTAAATAATACTAGGGTTGTTGTCAAGATCAATGAGATGAGGGCTCAACTAGGTGGCTCATTGAATTGAGAGTCAGGTCTAGAGATGGGAAGTCCCAGGTTCAAATCTGGCCTCAGACACTTCTTACCTCTATGACCTTGGGCAAGTCACTTAGCTCCCATTGCCAGCCCTTAGCACTCTTCTGCCTTGGAACCAAAACATAGTATTGATTCTAAGACAAAAGATAAGGGTTTAAAAAATCAATGAAATGATATTTCAAAACTATTTGATATAGTGTTTGGCACATAATAGGTGCTTAATAAATGCTTTATCCTTATCTCCTCTTCCCTGATGATGACTATGAAAAATGCTAAGGCTTGTTCATTTGAAAGGTTTTCTTATGCTCTTCAAGTTCTAATTAAAATTCACTGAATATATAAATAATATAGACACAGAAACTTGGGTTTAGAGAAGTGTAGAGTGTTTGGTTTCAGGTATATTATTTTTAATGAATGGTCCCTCTTTGTTTCCATACCCTTGCCAATTAAGGTAAGGGCACAAAATCATCACTGATATTTTATTAAAAAGCAAAAGGAGACTTTTCAACTGGATTGCCTGAGACGTACTTCAGCTAAAAGCAAAATTCAAGAAATACTGGGGAAGACCAAATTCAAGGTCATTGTTGGTTCGCTTATATTTGTTACTTTTTTTGCTTTGGCTAAGGTATAGTTAAAACTAAATGTAGTCCTAAATAAAGTATTTTTTCTAATGGAACATTGAAAGGGGGCCTCAACCTGCTGAAAACACACACAAAAAAAGAAATTACAAATTAGCTACTCAGATCATTACATAAGCATTTAAAAGTTGCTATATTAGATAATGGGAATCAAAAGACAAAAAGGAAATTATCTCTGCCCTTATTGAACCTATTTCTAACAAAATACATTGCCAAAAGTTGTCAAATTCATTTGTTTCCTAAGGGAATCCCAGAATTTAATTAAAGAATTTCATTTGAAAATACTTAGGAAGACAGCAGTAGTTGGCATATTCTAACATTCATAATTATCCCCTTCTTCCCAATATTCCTTACCCTTTCTAGAAATATTTTAACAATACTCTGCTATGTAATTTTGGGGGAATCTTAATATTTCAGTCTTATCTCCCTTCCTTCTTCTAAATCTCTAATATTAGTGACCTTTGAGAAATCATGAACTCTTTGCCATTTCTATAAAGTGATGTGGATTTTGTGAATTCTTCATTCCCCTCCTCAAAGTTACTGTGTCTCTATCTCCTCATATTTATTCATCTCTAGGAAGTACATCTAAGATCTGAAAATCTTTCTTCAAAATATCACATACTAGCCAGGAAAGTCCTTAGTCTCTCTAAATTTCTCCTCAGGAATCCTGGGTTAACTCTGAGGAGATGGGGAGAGTAAATATTTCTTGGGTTATATAGCTCACAACACACAATGGTGCTTCTTAAGATTATAAGTTGATATCATTTAGTTATTCAAACAATTAGCTTTTAGAAAGGGATTTTTACTAAGATGTAAGAAGAGTTGATTCAAAATGTTCATCTAGTGAGATTTTCTCTCACTAGCATATACAGTATCCGGGAGAAAGAGGAAGTAGCCTCAAGCTGAGAAAGCACAGGTGGCAATGGGTTAACTCATATCTCCTGGGAAGTCATTATTGTAGAGGTGCCAAGAAGGGCACTGTGTAGCTTTGCTGCTGGGGCTCATTGTAGGAGCTTCCGTCTGTCTTTCTTCACTGTGTACAGTCTGTTCTTTGATCCCGATGCAATCATGGCCCCTTGGTATTAGGATTCTGGTGGATGTTAGAATGCTGGAAAATCTCAATTCCTCCAGACCTATCAAAGCTCAAAAGGTCTTTTTCTGGACAAGAATTGAAAGAGTAAATCAGAACAAAGACTTGTGCTCTACTCATTCCCTCCTTTCTTCTTTACACCCAATCCCCCTTCTTTCTCTGGATTTAGTCCCAACATTCTTTTTTTTCATGTTGCCAGACACCAGACACCTTCAAGACCAAACTAGCTATCTACAGGGTATGACCAAGTTTCCTCAGATTATTTGAACATATTTCTTGTACAGTGTTACTCTAGCTCATCAAAAATATTTTTCTACATATAGTACAAAATCTATGATTCATTAACTCAATAAAGAGGAGTCCTCATCCACTAAAGGGATCAAGATTGAACATTTTGATATTCATTTAAAGGCAGGATGATTTAATTCATTTGTCTAGTCAGACCCTGCCTCTAGATGCATCCATACTATTTCTTACTATTAGAATGCAAATATTTTCAATGTAGAGATAGCTCTATTTTTAGAGTTGCATTGCCAGATCTTAGCATAGACTTGCACTTAGCAAAGGATGCAAGCCTTGATGTCTCTCCTTGTCTCTGCACTCCCTAAACATCCCATATACCACTGTATAGTAGTGCAGCCTTTTACAAGGTCCCTCCTCAGTCTGAAACTCCATGTCTCATATGTATATGGAAAAGACAACAGTTTGCAAATGATCAAAATGAGTACATAATGACTCCTTAGGTAATGTGTGCATGTCTACAACAGTGTGGCTCATTGATTTGAAGAGAACCAATGATATCACAGGGGGTCTCTTGTCCTACAAGTGAATTAGATTTAAGTGAGATAGAGCTGCACAGTCATAGGCTTCAATCTTTATTCCAGAGTCATCAAAGTCCAGCAGTCAGAGAAAAGTCACCCTTGGAGGACCTAGAATGTAACACCTGACTTTGGCATCTTTGATGTCTTGTCTTAAAAGCTCAAGGTGTTTCACAGCACCTGCTTTAGCCACTTTCATGGTCTCTGGAACAAATTATTATCTTCCCATTCTACTGGGGAAAGTCTTCACATGCCTGGAGTAGACAGTTAGCCTCAACCTGATTTGGCCCACCTGCCAAGATGGTTTATACCAGAGTGTGGTCACTATGCATGCTACAGCTTCTTGGAGCCACAACTGAGAGTTAGGTGACAGGTAAATGCCAAAGATAAATGAACAAACCTGAAAAAAGCTCAGCAAGCTCTCACACCAGAGGTGCTAGTCCTCCCTGAACACCTGGTATACCACTCCACAGTAGAACAGGCTTCCACAAGGTCCCTCGGTCTGAAATTCCATGATTCAGATGGATATGGAAAAGAGAATACTTTAAGTGATCAAAATGAGCTTCACTTAATCTGAATCCTCATAGTTATTAAGCACCATATTTCTGGCAATGACCCATTTGAGGAATTCTATTTCTATTCAGTAACCCTTTTCAAATGGTTATGGAAAATATATCGTGTCTCAAAAACCTTGTTAGAAAAGAGGAAGGTCAATCATTATTGATGCCCCCAACACAAATAGCTAATTAAGGACATTGTTGTATGTGAAACAGGTCCTGATATCTCTCCCTGTCACTGCACATATGGCACATAATAATTCCCCACATGATGTGCAGGCTTCTATAGTACCTGTTCACAGTAAAGAGAAATAATATGTGCTTGTTCTTTAGCTTGACTTAAGTCTGTTTTTGTAACCCTCTAACATTACTTTTGTGCCTTTTTTCCCTTCTATATCAATAATTTGGGCTAGCAAGCACAAACCCCAATTAGCCTTACTGGTTTTACTCTAGCAATTATTTTAAATTGGTTGTTGAAAATTTCTTTTTCAATGAGAATTGCTTACTATGGGCAAAAAAAAAAAAAGACAATATACAGTATCATGCTGTCTACTTGTAGCAAAAGGAAATCATCTAATAGTAGCAGAAGAGATTAATATCTAAATTGTTGATAAATGGTTAATCCTTTAAGCTCCAGAGCACTAGAAAACATGGGATCTAAAGTGTTTACTTCCATCCTACAAAGGCACATTGGAGGCTGAGCTGTGATATCAGGGGAAATGGAGATGATCCAGGGTGCTCATTCACTGTGTAACTCAATTCACATTATCCATTATATGAATGAGATGTGAAAAATAATTTCCTGTATTTCTAAGGTACCACTGCACTAAGTGGATCACTGGCTGTTGCCCATGGAAAATAATAAAGCAATACTGCCCATGCTGATACCTTCAACAAAGATTGTTCTAGGCAGCCCCACGGAAAGCTCACAGGGAGCAGCTCAAATGTGAATCATTGTGAAGCCACTGCTCAGCTTCATCAAAACAGAATTTAATGAGCCCTAGTTTGATATTGTGTTTTAAGCTGTAGCTTTTACCTCGTCAGAATTATGCCCACTAATTAGAGGTAGGTGATCAACACAATTATCTTACAGCTATAAATTACAATACATATTCATAGCTACATGAATTTCATCTTCTATGAAATCGCCCTTATAAAAACAGTAATAGTTGGTATGTCATTAGAGCCATATCAGCAATTAATCCTCCAAATGATCAATGAGGAGAATGTCCTTTTCCCTCCATTTCTGGTTTATTTATGTGTTCCCATTAATTATGCCTAATTTTCTGTTGGCACTTCTCTTCTTAATGTAATTCAATTTAAGCATATCTTTCTAGAGACTTATTAATAGGTAGGGTCATTTATATTGTGTAGCACAAATATTTTATAATCCACTAATCTTGACAAAAAGGCAATGCCTTTCTAATAAAAAATGTATGAGGAGTAATGGTTCCCTATTAATAACTTATTAGGTCAGATCACACAGTTTGAAGTGTCTATTACACTTTAATTTTATCAGATTTCTTCCTTTGGAACCTCTAACTCTTTCTTTATCTTTTGATTGGGATTATTTTTAGACCACCCCTGAATCAGTGACCCAAAGCTCTGCTCTGTGGTTCTCTTCCTTCCAGGGATAGGAAAAGACACATGGATTTGGCTCTTTAGAGAATTTAGGAATTCTTTCATTTCTTGTCTTTCTTACTTGAGGATCCATTGTTACCAAAGAATGTTTTAATTCTCTTTAAATACAAAAAAATATGGCATGTTTTTCCTTCTCCCACTCCTCTTCCAATTAATGTTGAATTCCAACCTTCCAACACTGGTTGAATTAAGATGAACTTACTGAGTGCCTGAAGGAAGCCCTGTGGAAATATTTTGGAGGAGGATGAAAAATATAGGTGGGATATAGAGAACAAAAGAAATAGTCCCTTTTCTCAAGGAACTTTCCATTCTCTGGGAATAATACCTATGGCACCTCCACTCTGAGATTGTTTTGAGGTCAAATAATATCATGTATATTAAAAAGTAATGAGAGATAAATTTAAAAGCCATGAAGAGTCCAGTGAGAGGCAGACATGAATGCTAGGACTGCAGAGGAATTTAGATTTGATGCTAGGGAATGTAGGGAAAATTTGTATTAGAATGACTAATCTGCCATTTTCTTGTAATATAATGTGAAACAGGTTAAAGTGGGAGCCAGGAAAATTATTACAGCAGTCTATGAAGGAGGTGATTAGGGGCCTAGATTCAAATGATGAAGGGAAAGATCTGAGAAGTATATGAAAGAAGATTTAGTGATAATTGCTATCAATTTGAAAATAAAAGGATATCGATTAGAAAATTTTTTGTTATATGTAGATGAAATATGTTTGTGTGTATATTTAAATCTGCCTGTAATAGCTTCATCTCCATTTTGCCTTCTTTTGTAACCTGTTTTCCAGTTCCAAACACTTAGATTCAAGTTATTTATATAGAAAATTTCTAGTATAAGGGCTTACTTATAAATATCCCTTACTTATTGTTTCATTCATTCATTCATTCAACAACTTTTTATTAAGCATCTCCCATGTGCTAAGTAATTTGTTAGGTGGTGAGTTAGATATAATTTCTGCTATGATAAGAAGCACCTTCTTGATTTTATTACTTGTAATGGGGCAAAGGGGTTGGATCAAGGGATCTCATCCACCTGAGAGAGTTGAGATTAAGAGGAAAGAAATCCTTTTCTGTCTGGGTAATTGGGAGAAGTTAGGGGAAAAATTGGCCTTTTCCCCTCTAGGGTGGCAAAAGGTGAGAGTAAATGCATCAAGGGAATAGAAGATTTGTGGAGAGGAAGAAAGGAGTGTTCCATGTATCTTAATATCTTACCCTTATTGTACAGAATGCTAATTAATACTACTGCCCCTTCCATTTTTCCCTGAAACTTCTTTGTACAAAGGAGACTCAGCAAAGCCAGTGTCTTGGACTCTGACTATATGACAGATTTCATCATTTACCACCTGTGCTAATTAGTCCTGCTAGTGAAAAAAATATAATAGGTGGAATAAATTGGCCTTAAGAGTGTGGCCATTGCAACATAGTAGGTATTTAGTAGATGCTTGTGGGGTTGAAATGACAAACAAGTAGAATTTCTACAATCCAGTGTCTCCTGGGGATATAATCTGGCACAGGACCAATTTGATTTAAATACAACAAACATTAATTTGTGATACACACCAGTGTTTTCCAACCACTAGTTCATGGACCATGGCTAGACTGTGGCAGGCATTTATAAGCTCACAAAACCTTTGACTGCCTAAGGTTCTTACTTATTAAAACTACAAAAACCTAAAACCTTAACTGAATCCTCCTCATTCGTTTACATGGCAAACATTCATTAACTGACTAGCATATGTATTTGGTATACAAAGACAAAATAAAACATCCCTTGTCCTCAAGGAGCTTATATTTCACTGGTAAGAAACACCATCTATATAAAAGTAAATCAATACAAAATATATACAAAGCACAGTTTTTGTGCCATTAGGTTAGGGTGTTAGAAAATAATAATTTTTAGCATTTATATAACAATTAAAGATTTGCAAAATGCTTTCCAAATATTATTTCATTTTATCCTCATAATAAAGCTGGACTACAGACACTATTATCATTCCCAATCATACAGATGAGGAAACTGAGTCATACAGCGATTAAAGTCACTTGTCCAGGCTCACACACTAGTAAGTGTCGGGAATTGGGTGTGAATTCAAGTCTTCTTGAATCCAGATCTGGTGCTCTAAGTCACTTAGCTGCCTTTTTGACATATGTAAAAAATATATATTTATATCCATTTATAAATATAAACATTTATAAATATATGTTTATATATGTATATATATCATGTGCATATATGAATATCTGTATATCTATGTTATGCTGTATTATTTGTGTGTTACTTATATGTATATTTATGCACATATACATATAATGTTCTGGCAGCAATATGAAGGATTCCCTGGAGAGAAAAGGTAATTGTATTGGCCCATTAGGAATTAGAATGTGAATAATTGCCCAAATAGCATTTTTCTCATAGTAGTATAAGGATATTAGAAACATATTGCAAAGAGTTGAGGAGAGAGTGAGTATTGAGAAAATAGGATCTTTGGGTATAGACAGTTTTTTGGTTTACTTGGTCTCTCTGCCCACCCAAAACAGCTTAGTAGTGAAGGAGGAAAGATAGGATACTACTCAAAGGGATATAGGATTCTAAGGAAAGATTTTGAGATTTTATTTTTTGATTTTTTTTTCCTAATGGGGTATGGGGTTGGAATTATTCAGGCTATCAGAAAACTAGCTATGCTTTGTTGGATAAAACACAGATTTGGGTGGGCCATCCTTAATTTAGCAGATGCTGGGGAGCACCACTTTCCTTAGCCCATACCCCACTCTACGCCTCGGGAAGAGAGTAGGGTGTTGGAAAAAGAGATGGTGAACTTGCCTGAAATATCTTCCTGCTTACCAAATCTCTTTTCTTTGATGTTTTTATTTTAACTTTTGGGGGGGCTTGGGGGCAGTTTGGGAAGGGGTGTTGAGAGAAGAGGGATAGTGAATCCTGGGTTCCTGCTGTTGTTACCCTGCTTAGAAAATTTATAAAAATAATTTCAAAAATATATAAATTTTTCTCTCTCATAACTCCAGATCCCCCATTAGCATTAGGATCCCAAAAATTTAGAAAGGTTGAAGAGAGAATAGAAAAGGGAGAGACACAGGCTAAACAAGGAATAAGATAAGAAGCTGATAAGGGTGGAATAGATAGTTGCTAAGAACCAATGCATTCAAAATTAGAAGGAAAGCAGAAAACTGGAGGAAAAAAATTACCAAATTCTCCTCCTTTCTCTACCACAGAGAACTGAGTCAAATTTATAAGGATAGATGTCTGAACAAAAGCAGAAAGATCCTAGATGAGATGATTCATTTACACAGTCAACAAGCTAAAAAGTATGGCTTTTATGGAAAACAAGTAGAAAATGATAATATCTCAATATTTTCTATATCGCTTCATATCTATCATTAAAGGTTGGAATAGAATTTTATAAATGTGGTTCAGCTCATCATATTTATTTTAATAACTATGTAGACTTTTTCAGTGTACAATTGATAGAGATCCAATTTAAGATAGCAGAACTTAAAATAAGTGACAGTTTTCCTAAAGAATATTCTTCAAATATGTAAATTGGCATAATTAATTATTTATAACTCATGACTGATATTTTTGGATATCTTCCTCTCAGAAAACTTAATGTTGCCAGTTTCCACCAAAAATAAAAGGAAATCATATTTTTTTTAGGATAACAAATTGCTCATTTTAAAATCCAAAACTTATTTCATCATTTTTATAGTAGATGCCATATTAGCAGGATTTTTTCTTTTTTGAAAAAGAAAAGATCTCATATTAACTTTAGGCATTTTTAAATGAATGGCTAATCTCAATAAAAGGGATTTGATACTGAAATGCAAGCCAACTTTTAAATAGAATGGAATGAACAAGTTTATCTTTACAAAAGAAGTCCTTCTTCTATATTGGTATATATAACAACCCTCCATCAATGCCTCCAGCAAAACTTACCCCAAGAATACTAAAATACTTAGAAATTTGACTCCTATTCCCTGATAATTGTTTTTAAATGCAAAACTTGTTGTTTAAGAAAGAAAATTGTCACATTACTAACAAAACCATTCCTCCATTCACTTCAACCCCCTTTAAAGACTAGTGATAGATAGCTGGCAGTTCTCAAAGTACCATTTTCCTGGAAAGTCCATTGTTTTCTCTTTAATTTGAGAATGCCAAGTCAAAAATGTGCACTACAGTCTTTGAGTGATGATGCAGAATGACCCTCCTACCACACTGTAGGTGGAATAAAAGACCTTTTTTGGTGTTTGCAGCATAAGCAGCTGCAGGCTGATGCATTTGCCTTTCTGTTAAATAGAGGCTAGAGTGTAAAAATAGACTCTGGCATTTATTGGAAGCTTAAGCCTGCTGAAGTTTTACAGATTTAGAAAGTTCACTAATCACTATCAATTAAAAACTCTGCCTTGTTGTCTTATGAATTATTCAGAATGATGCAACCACAGCAAAGACAGCTAAAAATATTTATTTTGGGCAAGTGCTACCTCAATTAGTGGCACTGAGACATTGACTAAAGGGAAAGATGAAAATCTATAAAATAAAACGTAATGGAAATGAATTTTCTCATGTTTTTCTTGTTTGACTGGATTTGCAATCTAGCAATCTAATTACTTAATTTAGAAGCAATATAACATTGAACCCTAAAATTCAAAATGCCCCAAATTTCCAAATAGGTGTTTCTTACAGTTTATTCTTCATATGAAAAACAAAATTCTGGAGGAACTTGCAGTCACATACATGCAGAAATATGCATGTACCCCTTTTAGATATTTGTACATGTATGTATTTACACATATGCCTATGAATTCATAAGTATTCACACATATAAAAAACAAGATTATATATTTATACACAACAAATTAATAATAAATTAGTTGAACTCTTATAGTTGTTTGAAATTCCTTCCTTTAAAAATAGGGCATGTATCAAAATTTAAGCAAAAGTATGTTTGCCCTGGTACTTCCATGGCGCTATTACTGCTATTCACAAATTGGGGGGGGGGGAGAATGAGTTATTCATTGGGCATAAAGTAAAGCTTTTTCATATATGAAGTCAAAACACTTCATATACATCATTAAATCATCAGCACCAATTAACCATTAGTGTAAAGGTGTTTACTGCTAGAGTTGGGCTACAGCTCAAGGGGATATATACATATATCCTTGAGAAAAGGCAACTAGTGAGGATTTTTAGGAGAAAGTGGTTAAAAGTGGAAGGTGGATTCATTATACCTTCATTATACCTGGCCTCCAGCAGGAACCTTGGCTGTTACCATTCCCTTAACCTTCATGAGCACACACATCCGTGACCCTACTAAAAAAAATGGCTGAGAGAGAGAAGAGGAAGAGGTAGAACACATTCAACAATGATAATAATGCTGTCATTAAAGATTGATGAAGACTCAATTAGAAAACATTCCCGTTCTGGAGCTGTTTAAACCAGCCCTGCCTACCATGATCTAAAGCTTTGCAATAAAGATAAAAGGTCATTATAATCCATTGAATTCAATCATGACAAGTACATTTACCTGATGGGTACATTATTAAAAACTTTTTTTTTAAAACAACATTAAAACAACATTACAGGTTGACTTAAATACTCAAGAGAAAAGAAATTCAGAATAAAACAGAGATCACACCACAAACTACAAATAGTTGGACTTTGGTCTTTTTTTTCTAGCATACAAGGAATTATTTTAGTGCCAGTTCTTCCTCTTAATTAGAGCTCCTATAACTACTTAATTGTTAGTGCCTTGGTTTCCCTTGTTGTAAAATAGAAACCATGTTCCATATTCTTATTGACCTCAAAGCAATAAAAGGAAAGTACTACTTTCATTACCTAATAGTTCTTTGCTATTAGAGTTTGTTTAATGATAGCAAGGATCAAAAATGTTTGAAATGAATGCCTGATTTCCCCCCCTCCAAATGGTGTTTCTGGGGAAAGATACAAAAACTAAAAACTGGAAGTAAGGATTTGAAAGGAAAAACACCCTGATCAGAATCACAATCACAGAAGTCAGCTCTCCACCAAATAAAATACATAACATTACAATCAGGGCAAATAGTTGTATTGGATAAGTGATCATCACAGAGTTAATTAAACTAGACATGAAAATATTTGAATAAAGGCATCACTTTTGACTACATACATAATGTTAATACATATAGATGTATTTACACCTACAAAACAGATAGATAGATAGATAGATAGATAGATAGATAGATAGATGTCAAATAATATTTCCAAAATAAAAAAAATGAAGCATGTGTGTAGAGGGGGAAAGTAAATGTGTAATCTTGGGGAAACAGTGCATATATTAAATAGAATAACATGTCATAGAACAATGGTATATGCTGACATGCTACACTGTAATGTAAGGGTGACACAGGCTATTTTCTAGAAAAAAAAACTGAACATATTCACATCTTTTTCTCCATTAAAGGGAAATAATATATAGATGACATTTCTTTTTATTTAGCTTTCAAAATGTCCTGAAATGTTGCTTTCTATAATAATTTTAAAAAAAAGTTTGAACTTACTAAATAAACAATCAATATTTCAGGCTCAAACTAAAATTTTGAAATGCTTGTCTACTAAATCTAACCACCAAAGTAAGTATGCTCACTTGTCTTTTTTTCTCACTTGCCATTTTAAAAAATTTCTAATATTTAAAATCTACAAGAATAAAAAATGACATGATTAGTATTTCTTAATATTTGAAAGTCATTAGTTTTATATTGAATTTATGGATGCAAACTAAGGGGGAAAAGATGCCTGTTCATTGGGCTTAAAAGGGTATTTTGCCACCTCCCCCAATTATCTCTTTGGAAAATTGGTTCTTTCTAGAATGGACTGAAAAGAAATATTTGACTTCTAAATAGCAGATCATTTCAATATATAGAATCATAAGATTTCACAAAAGTCTTAATCCTAATAACAATAGGCTGTGAGGAGCAAGGCAATATTATTAACAAATCTGGTATCAGGGTGCTTTTTTTTTAATAAAAGGTAAACTCCCATTTGAGTATATACACATCCCAGTCCTCATAAAGGAATTTAAATACCTACCTTTCTCGATTTTCAAGCCTCAAGCACTATTTTTTTAAAAAAAATGAACTTGGCAGATAATGCTGTTTAATCTCTTGAAAATTATTTTTCAAAGCATATTCTCCAATACAAAAATAGGAGATTTGTATTCTAATTAAGAATATTATTGCTATTGTTATCTTGACTCACAGCTCCTATACAAAGTTCCTGCCTGAAGCCATAAGCAATTTAGCTCAGAATACTGAGTTTTCCTAGAAACTCATTTGAGTGTCATTCCAGTAGCACAGTCAACATTTTTTACATCTCCTTTCACTGGCATTGAGCTTTGAATGTTGTCTTAGATTAAAATTTCAAGGAAAATTTTAAAAGAAAATAATGCCTTAGTAGTCCCCTATATAAACCTAAGAAATGCCTCCGGCCAAAGGAATGCATTCCCCCCCCCCCCCCAGTTGCTGAAATGTGTGCTTGCTGCCCTCATTGTGTGTTTTCTCCTCTTCTTTTCAAGGTCACATATTGCTTGGCTGTGGGACTTTTAAAGTCCCTTTTATATAGGAATTAGTGAAGTCCTATTGAAAACCGGTTTCTAATCTGCTCGTCTTTGTTGTTCTTACCATATGGTGGCAGCATTGTATCAATCTAGAAGATTGGAGCCTGAAGCCTCAATTTGTTAAAAACAGAAAGAAACTACAATCCCGTTCGGTTTTCTGAAAAATCAGGGTGGGTATTTACAACCTGATCTTATGAACATTCAACAGAGTCTAAGCTGTCATAAAACACATTTGAGCATTTCCCCTAAATTTATAAAGGGTCAAAATCGCGATTTCGAATCTAACAGTCTATTTTTATATTAGTAGTAACAATCGGTACACAAATCATTCAGTTTTGGACAATCACAGTTCTATTGTTAAATATCTCACCTTTGGCCAAATGCAATGAAATACTACCAGAAGGTTTTTGTCTTCAAATATGACGCGGAGCTGTAGCGTCTCCAGAGCCTCTACCCACTTCACTGACTACTGGGAGGTGTTTTTCCACAGCAAATGCTATTGTTAACCTTTGGCCCGCACCAATAATTGCAGCAGCATTTTTAAAAGCTGGCATTTCAAGTGTTATTGCTTAACTAGGTTAAGATATGCTGATATAAAATAAGACCTGTACGAAATAGAGAAGACGCTGCTCAAATTCATACAAATTTAATTTCTGTGCAACATGAGATGGCTGCGCTGGCTTGAACCGAAATCATTCAGCTGCCCATTGGGGCTAAGAAAATGCTCGCGATGAAACTAGGCTAGACGCAATGAGATGACTGAAATCAGTCGCAAAGATTTTTTAATTGAAAGCATAGAATATAATACAATCACTTAGGTATAACTTAGAACCCACTTAAAAAACCAACTACATAAAGGAAGCCCATTCGCTTTTTAGAGAAGTGTTTTGAAGTTAACCTAACATTTGCTTTGGAGAAAAAGAACTTTCCTTGGTTCTGGTTTCCAATTTTTCAGTCAATGATAGGTAGTTCGGAATTGCAAATTATTTCTACGCCATTCACATAATAATACTGATTATTATATAGTTCAGGTTATTGAACTCAAAGGCACCCAGGATGCTGGATGTTCCTGCTGCCTCGTCTCTATTGATCTCACTATCCATCTCCTTCCTCTCCCAGCCATATTAAGGGTAAATGTTCTTCAACCATGTCTCTTCCTCTTAGAAGAACCTCTTCATCCTCCATCTTCTTGACCAAAAATTGCCAATTGGAAATGAAGGAACTTTAGGGTGTTTTGGGGGGGGGGAGTAGAAGAATAGAAATGACTTGCAAATTTATCATGTGGATGTTTTAGTGAACATCAAGCTTGATACAAGAAGCAGATGACAAGGAGGGGGAAAAGGCAGCCCCAAAGATCTTAGGAAATGCTGACAGGATGAGCTTGAGCTCAGCCCTGGGGAGGGATACAGATCAGAAAAGGGACTTGGCAGAGGCCTTCTTCCTCTAGGGGAAGGGTGACACTGGTGGAAGGGGTGCAGGGAGTTAGATGTTAGACTGGGGAGCGAAGTGAAGTAGCAGCCAGGAGAGGCCCCAGGCTAGCTAGCCTTGTAAACTCCATTCAATGTCTTGTCTTCTGTACAGATGCATTGCTTATTTAGGTGACATGGCTTGGAAAACATTGCTCTGGTGGAATGATAAGAGAAGAACAACGAAGTAGCTGTGCAAGCTTAAATAAATTAATTAAAATGTACAGTAAGCCTTAAATTTAGACAAATGTGAGTTTTTGTTCTTGTTAACTCTTAATCCCTAACAACTACCTTCTTTTCCTCTTCCCTCCTCCTCCTCCTCCCACTTAATCTGTAAAATATCATATTTTTTATTATTGTATAATTTATTATATTATATGTGTATATAATGTAATATGGTATATATTTAGGACAGGTATTTTATGTATCATACATGTGGCAATAGTATTTTATATATCATACATAAAATTTATATATGAATATTTACATAGCATGTATGTATTATCTATATATTATTTATGATACCTATTTTAAAAGATTATTTGCCAGATCAAATCTCATTACATGTAATAACTTTTCAACAAGCAAATTAAACAGGCAAAATAATCCAACAATTACTTGATATTCGTTTTAGTGGGATTATGTTGGATAAGAGAAAGGGAAGTAACACAAAGTTTTTATTATGTGCTAAGCACTTTACAATTATTAGCTCATTTAATCCTCACAATAATCCTATGAAGTAAATGCTATTACCATCCCAATTTTACAGATGAGGACAGTGAGGAAAACAGAGATTGTATGAGTTGCCCTATGTCACATAGCTGGTGTCCAAAGATCAGAATTGAACTCAGGGCTTCCCTGACCCCAGGTCTAGTGGTTGATCAACTGAGCCACCTTGTTGCCTAATACAATATGTAATTTTGTGACCTGGCAAATTACATTGTCATGAACAGAGTGCTAAAAAGACTTTTCTAAGCAAAGATGGACATTAAGACTGGTCAAAGAAGAGCTGGCTATTATATTAGTAACTGTAGTGTTTCCACATACTCAAGTCAATGACGGTATGAAAGAGCTGAGATCTACTCTGTTTTAGCAACAGTGTTAATCTGAAATTTGGTTTTTATTGATGGTCTTGTGATTGGCAAGTAATGTCACAATGTGCAGGATGAGTCTGGATTAGCTCCTAGGTGACTATGGGAGCTTTTCTAATCCAGTTGCTATATTATTAGATAATGCTATTTTCTAATTCTTTGCAAACTTGAAATAGAATATAAATGTGAGTTGTTCTTGTTTTTTATCGTATTTGTAATTGTTATTTAAACTAATGTAGAAAAGGTGTCTGATTTTTCATTCTTTGAATTTCTTTGAGATTATACAACAGTCAATTTTCTGTCTTTTCTTTGGTCTATAAACTACTGGTGGCACCATTATGCCTGATCCTATCTCAATGGTCATTTCCATTTGTTATATATATGTAGACTAGATATTTTTAGGATAAACTTATTATATTCATTAAAATATTACTTTTTATTCATAAAAATTACTATATGACAATACTTTTTGGTCTGTAATATATATACTTTTTTTATCCTGGGACTCCATTCTAGGAGCATAGGGCCACAACCAGTAGGCAATGGGTCACACAGTCGCTCAGGGTCTCCCAGCTGGGAAGTGTCTGAGCCCGGGTTTGAACCTAGGACCTTTCCTCTCTAGGCCTGGCTCTCAATCCACTGAGCCACCCAGCTGCCCCTGTAATATATAATGGGGGAAAATGTAAATATTTGTGAGACTAAATGGTCTTGAAACATACAGATTATCTCTATCAAACATATGAATAGACCTTTTCTTGCCTGAGATGACATGAGGTATATATAATATCAAGAAATGGGTTGTAATGGAAAATTGTTTATTTTTAAGGAAAAACTAATATATTTTGTCTTAAGAAATTGAAATTTTTCTTGAAGAAACTAATATACTGAAAAAGAGATGTGCTTTATTTTAGATTTGTAGTGTTGGTTAACCTGGTAACCATATTCTCTAGTACAGAACTATAAAATTATATCTGTATTTCCAACTGAATTCCCTCCCTATCTACCTTCCTCAGAAGAACTTATCTTGCTTGACCTGCTGGGCTGATAAATTCCTATTTTTGTTCTTTTTGCTTGAACGCCTAATGTATCCACAGGCTCTCTTTCTTCCTTACATATTACCCCCAATATGTTCCATGGATGAGCTGCTAGCAGTGTAATTAAAGATGGGCAAACTTAATTTAATTGCTAAGCACACTGGACTAAATTTTCATGATGTACCTGAACATGCACAGCAGAAAATAAAGTAGTGTTTTAGATAAGACTAACAAATGCAAATTCATTGAGGGACTATATGCCCAATATAACAATCTGAATAAAAAAAGAAAAATTCAGTCAACAATCTATAGATTTCTAAATATCTAAACATTGGTGGGATGTAGTTAGTAGAATTTGATTTTTTACTAGATTCTCTAGAGAATAGATATTGTGGAGTCAGTTTGACTCCCAAGTAATTGTATTATAGTTTAATCATCTTGCTTCAGTGAAATCAGCAAATTGTGGTTTCCACAAAGGAAAACTACTAAACTTAGGTAAAATAAAGTGTGGGGGTTCAACTTTTAGGAAGGATTTAAGGGTACACATTGTTATTTTCTCATGAAACGATTTCTTCTGATCTTGGGAAGTGTTTTAAATTTTTCTGAACACCGTAGTCTCTTTTCAAATTAACTCCTTTTTAGTACATTGTTCCTTGTGTCCAAACCATTAATTGCATGACCATCAGCAAAGTGATATACAGTATATTTAAAGATTACATGTTACTGTAAATCTAGGACACAGTGACTTGGTTTATAAGCCAAATTACAACTCTATTGAAAACCTTCAAAGCTATTAAGATTCTACTCTGTGTTGACATATCCTTTGGAAATAGGAAAGAAGGGGGGAATGGGAATTTGTGCAGCTGAGTTTTAGGATTATTTCCTGAAAGAAATTTGTGTGTATGAGTGTGTGTGTGTGTGTGTGTGTGTGTGTGTGTGTGTGTGTAATATGCAGAATTCTAGATCTGAAGTTGATTTTAGAGGTCATATAATGCAATAACTTCCAAACCATTTTCTGAATCATCTCTACAACATTACCAACAAAAATGGTCATTTAACCTCTTGATTATTTCCAATGACTAAGACTTTACTCTCTCCAGAAGGAGTGATTTGTTTTTTCAGGCTGTACTTATATTTAGAAAATTCATCCTTTTATTGGCCCAAAATCCGTTTTCCTATTAGTGCTGAAAGCTGTTTTAATGTAGCTTCCATGTTTTTGGTAATGGTTGCATCCTCTAGAACAGTGATTCCCAAAGTGGACGCCACTGTCCCCTGGTGGGTGCTGCAGCTATCCAGGGGGGGCAGTGATGGCCACAGATGCATTTATCTTCCCTATTAATTGCTTTTAAAATTTAAAAAAAAATTAATTTCCAGGTGGCTAAGTAACATTTTTCTGGAAAGGGGGTGGTAGGCCAAAAAAGTTTGGGAACCACTGCTCTAGAACTATGCTGAATATTAAAATCCTGCCCATATTTGAAGGTATCTATCATTTGGCCTTTGTCTTCTTTAGGCCAAATACTATCCTAAAATCCTACTAGCAACTGAAGTTTTAAATACCCTTAAAATCCTGGTCATCATTCTCCAGATATATTCTAGTTTAATCACCCCCTTTAACATGATATGTGACCCAAAGGACAGTGGAGAGATACATGGTGAGTGTAACTAAGCTTTCAAAATATTGCAATTGAATATTTAAGAAAACACATGGTCCACATGATAGGTTATCTGAAAAGGGGGTAGCCTGATCATGTAGCAAGTGTGAAAAATTAAAGCGAATAGCCCATGTGCTACAATGACATCTACTAAAAGTTAAAACTCCTAGAAGATCTCAAGGTTATAGAGTATCCTCTTTGGAGGATTTTTTGAGAAAACATGAAAAAGAATCACATAGTATAAGGAAGTTCATAGAATTTACAGGATGAAGTCTGTATTTTATTATGTAGACAACAGAAAGCAACTGTAGATTTTTATACATAAGTATAACATGGTAGGATATGTGGTTTAGAAAGATTATTTTGACAATGGCATGAAGAATAGATTGCAATGAGGAGAGAATGAATGCCAGGAGAGCAGTTAGAAGATTATAAAATTTCAGACAGAGAGTGATGAGGGTCTTAACTAGATTGGCAGCAATATGAAGGGGGTTGGGGCAGGGATTCAAGATATATTGGGAAGATAAAATGAGTAGCCTCTAACTGATTGGTATGGTATGTGGGGAAAAAGAAAGTCAAAGAAGATTTGAATACATTAAGAAAATAATGATGCCATTAATAGAAATAGGGAAGTGGGGAAGAGAGCCCTCTTTAGGGGATTTAGTTAAATAGTTCAGTGTGAGAAATAATTAATGAATTGGGAAACAACAAACTTTCCCATTATCCATGAGTAGACTGTGTGATACTTGCTGACTCTTACATGTGATATTCTATTTTTCATTTTCTTGCCATTTTGCTTTCTGTCCCTAAATTCTAAAAGGGACAGTCCCTCATCACCTCCATCTCTTAGAAGCCTTTACATTTTACAAATATATCACTTCCAAAAATTTTGAAATCCTCTTATTGATTAAAACTTGTTGCATTCCCAACTCTTTCTGTCTTGCACTCCCAAATTGTGTTTATCATTTTTGCCTTGATCTACAACCCTTCAGCTTTTTGGTTCTTTTTGAGGTCATCACCCCTACACTGACTTCACTTTCTTCCCCTTCCCCTTCTTGGCAACTCCTTGATGAAGGAGGTCAGTTCTACATTGCCTTTTTCTGTTGAATCCCATGCCTCTTCCTCATTTGCCCAAACTTCAGTCTTAGATTATTCCCACCATTCCTTGACATTGTTTTTACTTTATTATGTGCTGGTGAACAAATCCAAATGCTTTCCCCAATATATTTTATTTATTTCGTTAAATATTTCCCAAATGCAGGTAAAAAAATTAAGTTCATTAACAAAAATTCTCTCCTTTTTGCTTCTTTCACCTCTGAGAAGGCAACCAGTTTGACACTGATTATACATGTGAAATCGTGCAAAACACAGACTAAAAAAGATAAGGAACTTTTAAAAAGTAGCTTCTGTCTGCATTCAGAATTCATCACTTCTCTCTCTGGAGATGGATAACATTTTTTTTTTTGCATCTATCAAGAGGCCTTTGAAATTTCTTTAATTGTGTCTTGATCAGAGTAGCTATTTTTGATCATCCTTAATGATATTGCTGTTACCGTGTACAATGTTCTCTCGATTCTGTTTACTTCATTTTGTATCATTTCATGTAAATCTTCCCATATTTTCCTGAAATTATCCCACTCATCATTTCTTATAGCACAATAGTATTCCATTGAAATCATATACTATGATTTTTTTCAGCCTTTCACAAATTGATGGGCATTCCCTCAATTTCCAATTATTTGCAACCACAAAAAAGTTTCTATAAATCAAATACAAAGAAAGTATAAATTATGCTAAAAATATGCATTATAAATTCATCTTATATAATCTCAGTTAGACCTTCATGGTGGCCAGGAAATCCTTTTATATCTCCCTTAGTCACTATCCCCTTTAATACAGTTACTTTTCCAAACATTTTTATTCCTCATCAAACCTTCAGTTACCACCTCCTTTCCCTACATGTAGATTGCCTCAGCTGTGAAAATTGCTTGATATTCTACTGAATAAAATTTGGAGGCCATTCACTAAAAGCTCCCATTCACTAAAAGGTTTCCTTTCTTCATTTCACATCTTTCAGATATCTTCTGCAACTATTTCCTTCTTCATTCCAGTCTTACATGTAGAAATGCCTCTTCTTGTCAAGGCAAATTCTTTTATCTGTACATGAAATCCCATTCCATTCTATCTTCTTTTGTTAATTCATCTCTTTTCATTTGTCTTCAATTTTTCCTTGTCAACTGGCTGCTTCCCTACTGCCTATGAATAAATCCATGTCTCTTCTGTTCTCAAAAAACTCTCACTTGATCCATTCTTACCTGCTAGTTATGTCTCCATATTCCCTCTTTCTTTTGTGGCTTAAGTGTTTAAAAATTGAAGAGATTTAAATATATATATACTAAATTATTTCTATATATAAGACTCAAATTGGAGTCTCGAATCAGTTCTTTGATCTCATACATTTCTTTATTCTTAGGAATCTTAATGAATATTGACCCCAAAAAAACCTGATTAAGAGATAAGGGAAATAATGAAGCTCTTCTTACTAACTAATGATTGCTCACCATCACCTCTGGGGGTGGGGAGGAATTGAGAGTCTGTATGAACCACTGCCCCACTAACTATTCACCAATCAGACATGTCTAGGGATGTCCAAAGGAAGGGCTTAATGATGCACTCTCAAATTGTATTTATGGATCAGCTTGAAGGGACATCTTTGTCTTTGATTATAGAGAGGATCACAGACAGCTAATTTATTTGTTAATGCTAACTTAATGAATAAATTGATATTCTTACCCAGGAACCAGTCTCTTGGCATTTTAATTGTCATAAGAAGGTGATCTAAAATTGTAACTTCAACTTCCTTGCTTCTTAGTTTCCTTTTAACTCAACCATTTGGCTTTTGACTTCATCATTCAACTGAAACCACACTCTTCACAGTCACCAATGATCTTTTAATGGCCAAATAAATCTAAAGACCTTTTCACAACCACTATCCTCCTTAACTTCTCTGCATCCTTTGAAAAGTTTTCTCATCACTATCTCCTAGATAGTTCTTTTTCTCTAAGTTACTCTATCAGGGATTTCCTCCTCTGCTTTCTTAGTCTTTGTTTATCTTAAACCAGGTGATCCCTGCTACTGGTGGGTGCCCACTTCTCTTGTGTACTGGTATGGAATGAGCTAGTGGCAGATGGACTTCAACCAAGCTGTAATTTTCAAAGATAATTAGCTTCTTCAGGTTATTTTGGGTCACAAAGACAACTAATTCTTCAAGTCACTCTGAGTCCCAGATAGAGTCAGTCTTATGCATCCTTATAACACATACAAGGGAAACTCCAGCATGTCAAGATAGTTATCAAGATAAACAATAAACCCACTCCCACCCTGATGAACTCTTCTATCTAATGACTGGCTTCCTTGATAGTCCATGAAAAAGAAACCCTTCAAAATCTGTATCCTCCCTACTACATTCTCATTCTTATACCTTAACAAATCTCATTTATTCTGCAATCTACTGACACTGACCTTCTTGCTGTTCTTTGCAGAAGACATTGCATCTCCTGATTTCATGTATTTTCACTGGCTGTCACCCATATTTGAATTTCTTTCATTTTTCATCTCTGCCTCCTGGCTACCTAGATTCCTTCAAGTCCCAGCTACAATCCCATCTACTACAAGAACCCTTTCTCAATCTCCCTTAATATTATGGTCTTTTGTCTTTTGATTATATCCAATATATGTTGTTTATATCTGATTAATATACAATCATATTTGGGGGCTTTTTTCCTCCATTGTACCATGAGCTTTCAAACCAGGGACTGATTTACCTTTTTTTTTTTTTTTTTCATTTCCAAAGTTTAACACAGAACCTGGCATATAGTAGGTGCTTAGTAAATGCTTGTTGACAGACTGACTATATATTTTGTGTCTACTTTGTCTCCTTCCTCTCTCTCCAGGAATTTAATCTTCTTGATGGTTTTACATTTTTATTTCTGTATCCTAGATACCTAAATATAGTGCCTGGAGCATAGTAGGCATTATGCTTGTTATATTTAATTGAATTTGAAATTATTTAAATCCAATTTGAATTGAATTGAAGATAGGCAATAATAAAAGCAGGTGAGTTAAAGAACAAATGGAATAATAACAAAGAAGGAACAAAGAAAAATAGCAATCAGCATGGAAATTAGAGGTCAGTGAGCAGTGGACAAAACTAAAGGTGACAGAGAAAAACTGTCTAAAAGCAAGTGGCTTCATTTTAAGTGATGAGTAAAGTATACTGATCATTTTAAAGGATCTGGCCTACAGAGACCTGAGTATTAGACTGGGTAGATAATCTATATCACATTCTTAATATCAATCTGAAATTCCTCTGTCATCCAGAATTTTCATAGTCTACTTGCTTTCTGATATTAGTTGTCTTCCATGTAGGTGTCAAACTAACATAAAAAATTATGAAGTCTTCAGTTTTAATTAAGAGGAGGGAATTGCAATTCAAAACACCACAGAGCACACTAGAGTATTTGTGTGTGTGTGTGTGTGTGTGTGTGTGTGTGTGTGTGTGTGTGTGTGTGTGTAAATCCAGAGATCATATAGATTATCAGGGCAGAAGGAGTGGGGTACAATTTCTGGAATGTCATAGCTAGAGGGGATTGGAATATTCTGCTGTTTTACAAGGTATCAGAGTGACTAGTAAATTGTTTTAGAGACAATGCAGAGGGATTTGGGGGAGTGGTGACATCTGGCCAGACAGTAGTCCTTAGGTGAAGCAATAGAGGGTGTCCAAAGAAAATTAGAGTCAGTTTTTAACTCATTTAGACTAGGTCAACCAACTTCAGGCAATTCATGACTCTGGGATTAGGTCGAGATAAATTCATAGCTAGTTAGATTTAACACAAAAATTTAAACTAATTGCCATAGGAATCTCTAAAGTAAAAGTCAGGATGATGATTTGTGAATTATTCAGCCTTTTTGCTTTACTCACCTTTCAGTTCCCCTCTAAATGCCTAGATAATTTATAAAAATCAGTCTTATTAACATGGGTGTACTGGTAAATGCTTAGCATATATACATTTCTCTAAAAGGAACAAACAAAACCTTTACCCATGACACACTTTTATGTTGAATCTGCATTGAGAATCTGTATTTTCACTTCACTTTCTTAAGTCTACAGATCAACAAAACAGTAAATCAGGAACAGATTTGTAATCATTGCCAATTTCTGAGGTGCAAATGCTCCCTGAAATTTTTACCACCCATCTATCTGGTTCAAATAAGATCCAGCACATCCCTGCCTATGTGTTATCTAAAATTCTTTTGATGGTAAAATATTTTCTTTCGTTGTTGACGTGATTTTATGGGAAATTTTACTTAATTTTTTTTAGAAATAATCTGTGCCAGACCTTAAAAAGGTCTGATTCTTTTAGTGGAGAAACAAAATATATTCTCTTTGGTTCTTCCATTTAATTTTCTATTCTAGGAACTCAGATTTTTGAGATAAAGATTCATCATTCATTATATAAAAATTATAAGCACTGAGTTTTTTAAAATATTACTAATAAAGGATTCTGTGTGTCTTCTTGTTCATGATTATTTTTAAGTCTGCATTTCCTTGAAATCAGAAGGTACAAACTCTTATAATATTAACATTTAATGGTAGCTTTCACAATTCTGACTTTGAAAGATGCAATTATGAGGCTGGAATAAGAGATTCAAAAATACAGTTCACCTTCTGTGTCATTTGTTAGAAGGGGACAAAGAGAGATGAAGTAAAAAAAAAAAGTTTGACTGATCTTTATTCATTTAAATCCACACGTCTATTTGCATACAGTGGTTATAGAACTCTAAAATTCTAATCCTTTCTCTTTATCAAATTACACATTATATAAAATGTCTTGATTTGTGTTAATTTTTCATTTTAAGTTGGAATGAAAAATTCAATGGTAATTGACCAGTTCAGTAAACAATGAACACTTGAATTTCTGAATGTTGATCAATAGTAAGAGTCCTTTCCATCTGTTTTCCAGGAACCCCTGAAGAATATCTAATACAATTAGATATTGATGGGATGCCACATGTCTCTTATGATATGTAGAGTACTCAACTACAAGAGAGTATTTTCTTTGTTTTTCTCTAAAGAAAATCTTTGCAGATGTTGAGTATGCTTTAAGAATTTTACATGAAGCCAATTGTTTACCTTTAAATCAATGACTTTCCTGGAATTTCTATAACTTTATATAGATAAGCCTGATCATAATTTGTGTATTGAATGCTTAGAGGTAACATTCTGTGTTCAATAAGGTTGATGATGACCAGATTGCCTAATTTTTCAAAGAGGAGCAGTTTCTAGTGAGTTATTGACAACACTATTCAATGTCCCTCCACTTCCAGAAGAAAGGATCCCCACCCATTTCCTAATCCTCATTTCCACTAGATCTAAGTTATTCTCACTGATATGGCTTTATATGCTTAAAATATTACTGATTAACCTTCCACATAAGTCCTGGTAGTTTCCATAATTACTAGATCAATGATAACAGATAGAAGAGTTTTATATTGGCCAAGGGAGAGAAAGGGATTTGAATTTAGCCTGGGGAAATTTTGTACAAAGATTAGACAAAGAAATTTGCTTAACTGGGAAAATAGTCTTGTTTCCATTGGGACAAAGGACAGGAAGTAGCATTTTGATTGCTTTATGATATGAAGAGGAATCCAAGTCTCAACATCACTTAGAACCTAAGCCTAGTGGGTACTAATGTAGTAACATTTGATAGGTCTTTTCACTGCAAAGTTAGGACCTTTCACTGCAGTCAGTGAGCAAGAATTTAAAAATTCCAGTCTTCTAAACTGATAGAACTTTGCATTTTCTCCATCAGTTAGTCTCAGTCAGATCACCCATATTGAGATCTATAGAAGTCAGAAGGGCACAAATAGGATCTCTATTGTAGCTTATCTTGTTAGCCAAAAAAAAGTTAGATTTACAGCATTTATGAGTCTTTGGAAATTTGTTATAAATATTGTATGGTCCTGTGTAGAGGTGATTTATTATGTTAGTCTCTATGAACAATATATCATATATAAAATTTCAATTCTCCCAACTAAAAACAATGAATATTGGGTTTTATTTCTTTTTAATTGCACATTCACTAAGTAAAAAGGGAGACTAACAACAGAAAGTAAGTATTCTATTAAGAATACAAATTAATTAAAATATTAGCACTTAAAAATAGATGCAAGGTAATGTTTGTATTATGTACAAATATTATGTATAAATATGTAATATGTTTGATTTGGCCATTCTTTCCACTGGCAAAGAATACAAGTCTTCCACATATTAAGAAATGGCTTAATTGGTTGGAGATTAAAGAAAAATCACCCCATTGCTTGTTTCAGATATTGGCCTTTTCTGAATTTCTCTAGACCCCTTCTGGGGTTGATAGACCTACAACATGTATGTCTGGGATCAAATTTGAAGCCTTTTCAATTTGGTAATTCATGTGAGGATAAATGACTACTAGAAAAAATGTAAATGCTTCTTCATTAAATCTGTTAAAGAAAATTCTCTATAAAATTCTGTATCTGAATCCCTCCATCCAATAAAGTTTTAAGCCAGTGATTTCTTAACTAGGGATTTAAAAAAAAAAAAAACAAAGAGCAATAGGATGATTAGTGGATAGAATCCCACTAAATACATAGATAATTTTGTTTGAGTGATACAGCTATTTACTGAGACAGAACTAGGTTATAAAATTTCAGGAAAATTCCCAGCTCAGTACAACATATAAATCATTGAAATGACATCTATAAACGCCGAGTAGAATTCCCAACAGAAACTCTAAAGGTACAAGACATAGAAAACTTCTGTATTCTATAAATAGGAATTAGATTGAATGCAAGTAGGTCTATCTTGACACAAGGTAATTCAGATGTTAACTGTCCCATAATGTGCATGTGTGTGTATGCATGTGACAGAGAAACAAAGAGGGGCAGAGACTGAGACTGAGTATATCCTTAGACATAATAATGCTATGTAGCATTATTTAATAATACCTTCTACTTAAGTACATCATATGACAGATTCCTAGTAAGTTTCTCTCAACCTAATCCAGGTTCTTAAAGTGTGGTCTGAGGACCCTAGAAAGGACCCAGGATCCTTTCTCCAAGGTCAAAACATAATGATACTGACTTTGTCTATTAAAAAATATTTCTTGCTTTTCTAACTAAATATGTGAGTCCATATTTTCTCAATAAATTAAATAAAAATAAATATTACAAAAATTTTATGCTGAAGTAGATATAAGAATTCAGCTGTCCTCTCTAAAGACATGTTTAGAAGAATTGTAAAAATACACTAAACACACTTCCCATTAAATATTTTCTCTTTGAAAAATGGTGATTTTTCATTAAAATGGCATATATTGTATGAGTATCATATAAACCTATATAACGGTTTGTTTTAAAATGAATTAATACATATTTTAAAGTATCAGTTTAATGTCCATGATATCAGTTTTAATTTCCATTACAGTATAAACTGCTTATTATAACCTACATAAATAAAAGTTCTTGGCAATTCTCAGTTTCCCTGAGGTGAAAAAATTTGAGAATGACTACTATAATCTATGCCAACTCCTCAGCTATCCTAAAAGCTAAAGATAACATAGTACTTTGTATAGTCTAGCTTTAAGTCAGAGGAGAGCAGTTATGGGCAACCTTTTGTGCTTGGTGGGTCAAAATTCACCAAAAAGCCAAGTATAACTTGGGTGGTGTGTCACTTTGAGGAAAAAAATATAATTTCATGATATTTATAGTTTAAACATTAAAAATGTATAATTATAATATATAACTGTATTTAATAAACCAAAATAGGTAAATTAATATAGGTAAAATTGTCATCTATAGGGAACAGAGTGTCTATACTACAGCAAATGTTTCATCCTCAGCATGTGGCCCCATACTTCTCTGCATGCGGTTGCATGTCATCGAAAATGGCTATGCGTATCTGCTGACACACGTGTCATAGGTTTGCCCTCACCAGACTAGAGAGTCACTGGAAGAATATGGAAGATTTTTTAAATATGTAGTATTTATTTATCTTAAATTTCATTTTTTAAAATTTTGAATTCTGAGATTTTTCCTTCCCTCCCACCATTGGCTAGTCAAGAAATGTGATAACTATACATTTGACATCATGCAAAATATATTTACATAATAGTCATGTTGCCCAAAAAGGCAAGAAAAATAAAATAAAAAAAATTATGCCTGAATATACATTTGGATTCCATAATTTCTTTATCAGCAGCCACATAATATTTTTCATCATAAATCCTTCCTAATTGTTTTGAATAATTGTTTTGATCATATTAGCCAAGTTGTTCACAGTTGATCATCACACAATATTGTTGTTATTGCATACAATGTTCTGTAGTTCTTCTCAATTCATTTTGCATCAATTTATATACATATATATATATTATATATACTCCTTGTTTTTTATGAAATTCTCTGCTCATATTTCCTATAGTACAATAATTTTCCATCAAAATAAAATACTACAACTTGTTCACTCATTCCCCAATTGAAGGGCATCCTCTAGATTTCTAATTCCTTGCTACCACAAAAAGAGCTCCAGTACATATTTTTGTACAAATAGTTCCTTTTCCTTTTCCTTTTTCTTTGATTTCTTGGGAATACAGACCTAGTAGTGGTATTTCTGGGTCAAAAGTACAAGCACACTTTCATAACTCTTGAGGCATAATTTCAAATTGCTCTCCAGATTGGTTGAATCAATTCACAACTACACCAACAGTGCCTTAGTGTCCCAATTTTCCCATATCTTTTTCAACATTTATCATTTTATTTTTCTGTCAGAAAATCTATCTGATAGGTGTGAGGTAGTGTCTCAGAGATGTTTTAATTGGTATTTCTCTAATCAATAGTAATTTAAAGCATTTTTCATATCACAATAGATAACTTTTGTGTATTCTTCTGAAACTTTCCAATTCATATCCTTTAAACATTTATCCAATTAGGAAATGACTAATACTTTTATAAAATTGACTAAATTATCTATGAAGCCTATGTCAGAAATACTTGTTATAATTCCACCCCCTGCTTCCACCCTACAGTTTCCAACTTTCCTTATAATCTTGACCATAGTGGTTTTGTTTGTACAAACACTTTTAAAATTATTATTGCAATCAAAATGATCCATTTTATGTCCTGTGATCCTCTTTTTCTCTTGTTTGAGATATTTTTAGAAGGCCTCATATACTTCAAAATGTTTATATAAATATATTTCTATAACATTGCTCTCCTTCCCCCTTTTATGTACTCTCATATTTTAAAGTCACCTCACAACAGAAACTTTCACCTGTAGCAAAGTGTTGTCACATTTTATACATAATGCCTCCTTTCTGTCTTTTCTCCATTGACATTTACCAAATTTCTGCTAATACTGGTTTCTTCTTATGTACATTTAGAAAGAATTCTCCTACTGCTTTCTTTTGTCACTCTGTTGCTGTATTTTCCAGCCTGCTGTATTTATTCTCCCCTCCCATATTTCTGTTTGGGATAATCTAAAATATTTATACTTCTAGTGGTCACTAAAAATTGGGAACAAAGTAGATGCCCATCATTTGGGGAATGGCTAAACAAACTGTGGTACATGAATATAACAGAATATTACTGCACAGTAAAAAATGATGTATGTGATGAATACAGAGAAACATTAGAAGATCTATACAAACTGATGCAGTATGAAGTAAGCAAATCCAAGAAAACAATATAAATAGTAATTACAACGATGTAAATAGAAAGAAAAGGTAGCAAAAAATCAACAGTAAATGTAACAGAGTGATAAGTATCAAAAATATTCAAATGATGTAAGTTAAGAAGACATCACAAACCCACTTTATTTGTGGAGGTGGAAGGTCCACAGATGTTACACGTTGCACATGTTTTCAGACTTTTTCATTGTAGCCATCAACCTGGTTATCTTTTTTCTCTCTCTAAAAATACACATTTTCATATAGGATGACTCTCTGGGAGGAGAAGAAAGAGGAATATATGAAATAACTTTGGTTGTTTAGGAACAACAACAAAAAAACACCTTTTAGAAATACAAAAAGAACCAATGAAGTATTAGACATAGGGTTTATATATATATATATATATATATATATATATATATATATATATATATATATATAGAGAGAGAGAGAGAGAGAGAGAGAGAGAGAGTATATAACTGGTAACACTAAAGACTAATAGTTAGCAGTGCTAACTGATTCTGATTTACCACGTCTATTGCTATCTAGATCTGCATCATTCACTTTAAGGCAAGCTTTATTTAGAGAGCACATGTGTTAAATTCTAGGAAGTTTACTTATCAGGCTCTCATGTCTCACTTTTCTTAAAACAAATTATAATCATTCTAAATCTCAGAAAGACTGAAGCACAATCACTTTGTTGAGTTTAAGTAGTGACAACATTTGGATAGAATATATATATATATACATATATATATACACATACATATATGTGTATATACACATAATCATACATACATGTATATATCTACATATATATTTTGTATATGCATACATAAAGGCATGGTGCAATATAAAATATATAGATTTTAGACTTCATGTAACTTTGTTTTATAATTCTCTCATATACTTATTATGAAATATTGCATATTTTTAGTCTGAATTAGTATCTTATCCATCTCATAAACTGTAATCTCCTTGCCTGTAATCAAGACTGGTAGGAACTATAGTGCCCAGAATTTTAACCAATAAATAGTGAGACAATATCTCTGAGAAATAACATTAATTAATGGGGGCATGGGGTCCATTAACAAAGAATGGGTCCTTGCTTCTGTCTTTCACATAAAACACCCTCAATGAGCCCAGACTCTCTTTTACAGGAGGTATATCCTCTTTCCCACTGGCCAGACAGTTTGATCTTTTAGTGTTCCCTCCGCTTAGAGCCACAAAGGCTGTCCCTATTGATGGATATTTTGAAAGAAGAAGTAGACTTAGAGATCTCAACTTTTCTCTCACTACTTTATCTTAGGGGAGGTGGTTCTTTATCAAATTAAGTAAACACCAACCCACCCTGCTTTTAAATAAGTGAAAGTTCACCAGCAAGAAAAATATGTTCCACCAGTCCTTCTCTAGAATGTTAAAAAATTGAATATCTTGGAGCTTATGAAGCCCGGTTTCTTCCAGCAATTTTTGGCTAGAAAAATACAAATTGTCTCAATCATGTTTTCAGGGTTTCTTTCCCTTATGGGGACCTGGTCATTCCAAATCCAGGTGATATTATTAGCAAGGACAAAGAGGGTTTATCCTTTCCAATGCCTCAGGGAGAGTATTGTTGATTACAAATAAGGATTTGAACAAAAGACAAAAAGGTTTGAGCCAAGTTTAGATGCCTTTAAACATAGACTATTTTAGTCTGACTTTGGAAGGCTGAGGCTTGGGGAAAATGATAAATAACATAATACAACATTAATTTTCCTTGGACCCTAATGGTGTGCAATGCATGGGGCTTAGAATTAGTAAAATTTGGGCTTAAAGTATACCTCTGATAAATACCTGTTATATAACCATAGGGAAATTAGTCCAGCTCTTTATAAAATAAGGATAATTATAATATTATTAGCTATGTGACCCTGAGAAAGGTACCTAACCTCTGCCTCAGTTTCCTAGATTGTAAAAATGAAGATAATAATAACATCCATCTCATAGGGTCATTATAAAAATCAAAGAACATAGTATCTATAATGTAGTAGGTGCTTAATAAATGCTTATTTCCTTCCTCTTCCCCTACCTGAGGAGGTAATTATGAGACTCAAAGGAAATAATATCTATATAGCATTTTGTCAGCTTAAAAATGCTAGATGATTACCTATTGTTGAGTTATTTTTATTATTGTTGTTATTAATGTATAAAGTTTCCTTCTTAATCATAAATAAACATCTAACTAAGAAGAGCATGCATGTCCTCTCTCTATTCCTAACCCTTTCCCTTAAAGCCATGATGATTGGTCAAACAGAAAATCAGAACTACTATACAGTAAAGACAAAGAGACTGATAAAACATAGTTTGAAATAAGATAATAAAATATTGTCTTACCCAGACATTAGTGGACACATATCTATAGCTTCCTAAAAGCAGAAGAAGAAAATGTAGATCTGGACCAATCCCAAACAAAAGCAGCTTAATAATAATATTGAGAAAAGGTTATGAGAAAGCTCAGGGTTGATTAACCATTCTGAGTTAATCCCATCAGATACTTCTCTCTCCTGAGTGTGGAGAGGGGGAGGAGAGTGGCTTCAGTGCTCTGCTCCTCTCCAGCTATGTGCCATGCTATGAGCTATTCTCCCTTCAAACCTAGATCCTCTCCAACCCCACCATAGGAATCAATCACCTTCACCACAAACTCAACAGGCTGATGTCTGTGTTGCACCCTCATACAGCATGTGAGCCCCTCCTTTAGCACCTTATCCCAGAAAAGAGAGGGAGGAAATGCTCCCATTGGGCTGGTAAGTAGAAGAGTGGGTGAAGTGAGGGATGTCTTCAGAAGATGCATGGAGGGTGGAGGGGAACAACTCTGCCCCAAGTCCCTCTGGCTTCCTAGGAATGAACTCTGGCTGGTGACTACAGATGTGCCCACAGAGAAGACTCTACATGCCCTTTTTGGCATGTGTTGCACAGGTTCACCATCACTGGGCTAAGCAATTGGGTTAAATGTTTTACTCAGGGTCACATAACTAGGAAGTATCTGAGGCCAGATTTGAACTCAGAACCTCCTATTTCCAGATCTACTTTTCTATCTAATGAGCTACCTAGTTGCCACTCTCTCGTTATTTGTTCTTGTCTAAGGTTTGAAAGGAAAGCCTTTGCCCAAGGAGCAAATTCAAGGGATTGACTAATGAAAATATTACACCCAAAATGATACCAGAGAGAGGATATGATGAAGAATGCCATGTTAATGGAGTTCACAAAGAATAGATAACTAGTCCCCTCCATATCAACACTTAAAACATGTACCCAAAACAGTCTCCTCTAGGATTAAATAATAACATAAAATCTTAAAAGAAGAAGAAAACTCTGAAATAATCATGAGCAGAGAACTTCAAAGGGGAAAAAGAATTTACTGATGAAAGTTACTCCAAACATGAATAAAAGAAACTAAGAGAAAGATGGGATCCAAAGGAATAAAATTAAATTAGAGTACTTGGAAGAAAGAGAACATGAAGAAAAAATTGGGAAATCTTACTCAAAGTATTTAAATCTGAAAAATAAACCTTCATAAAAGGTAAAAAAAATCAGAATCTAACATTATCATGGGAAAAACATTTCAGAAGCAACTTTCTTCCTCTTTCAAGTGTTTAGGATGAAAAAATTAACCATCTGAAAATATTATTGCCATAAGGTCATGCAATATACTTCTAATCAAATTGACTAAGTAAAAATTTGGGAAGGTAGTTTATGTGCAAACAAACAGCAGGGCTATTATGACCAGGAGTCTTGGTCTGCTGTAGAATCTTGGCCTGTAAATCTTTTAAGTGATATAGGATAAAGAACAAATCTCTGAGACAGTCCAGAATATACCTTATATGTTGAATCACACCATTAATAACTACTCTTTGAATCTGGCCATTCAATCAATGCCTCATCTCCCTAATTGTACTATTGTCTAGCTCATGTTTCTGCTTTGCAAGCATAATAGACTAAGAGATATCATCTTTTTTTCTAAAACTCATATAACTAAAATATAGTGATTCCACTTATCTACTGATCTATTAACCTTATAAGTGAAGTTTAATGATTTGTCCTTTACAAACCTAAGTATGTTCACTTTAAAAAAATCAGAAAAAATTTTTCTTCCCAAATCCTGCAGTACATTTCTTATTTTTATCTTTATTTTTTCTTTAATTTTAACAGTATTTGGCATGACCAACCATAAACAGTGGAAACCACTTACATCCCTTCTGTCCTTTTATTTTCTTACAAATAGTATTCTGTAGTTATATTTCTATATTATATATATATATATTTGTGCACATATACTCACATGCATATTACATGCACACATGGAAAATGCATATCTTATTCATGTCTTAGTAGGTTAACCCACAAATATTTTATATATTTTATAATTATTTTCATAGAATTTCACATATCATTTCTTTGTCAACTTGATTCATAATCTTGCATGTGAGGAATCCAATTAGGTACTTTGCTAATTCTCTAGGATTTTCTAAGTTTAGAACTCTGTCCAGGACAACTTTCCCAAACTTCATTCACATTAGCAGGGCAAGTCCTCAGAAGGTGGCTTATTACTATTCTAACTAAGGATTCTAGTGCTATTTATTTAGTGTGATTACCTTACCCAAATCTGAGATTTTCACTTGTTATCTTGTCTTATTTGCTAGTTAGAATTTCTATGACTTTCAAGTATTGATAGGGAGAGAACAACTTTGCTAGACCACTGTTTATACTGAGAATCCTTCTACATTTTATATGTCAACAATGTTAGCTCTTATGTTCAGACATATGCTTTTGATTCTATTAGAGAATGTTTATATATATATATATATATATATATATATATATATATATGTATGTATTTTAGCATTCTTAACCTAAGTTCCATGTTCCATGTCTCATTGTAGGCCTTTCTAGCATCTATATTTTTTAATTAAAGAAAAAAATGTAAAAAAAAAAAATTCAGCTCCTTCTGTCCCCAAACCATAGAAGGCACGCATTCATGTATATGTAGAGATCTTTTGTTTCTACTTCTTGGTTCTCTGGAGGTGAACATTCATAAGGTATTTTAAAAATATTAAATTTCTAGCTATATATAATCTTCTTTTGGTTCTACTTGTTTCACTCTTCATTATCTCATGTAGTTCTTTCTAAGTTTGATGGTTTTTTAATTAATCAACTTATCATTTCTTATAGAACAGTAGTATTCCATTACAATCCACAATTTGTTCAGTCATTTCCCAATTGAAAGACATCTCATATTCTAGTTCTTTGCCACCACAAAGAAAGTGGCTATAAATATTTTGGAAGGTATAGGTACTTTTTCTTTTCCCCTCATCTCCCTGGGGGAAAGATATAACAATGATTTTGCTGGAACTAAGGATATACATAATTTTATTACTCTCCAAAATAGTTGGATCAGTTCTAAGTTTCATCAATAATATGTTTGTGTCCCCACTCTTCCTTATGTCTTCCAATATTTGTCATTTTAGCCCCTCTGATGGATCTGGGATGAAATTCAGAATTGTTTTAGTTTGCATCTTCCTAATCAGTAGTGATTTAGAGTATTTTCTCATATGATTATATATGGCTTTGATTACTTCAACCAAAAACTGATTTTCATATCTTTTGCCCATTCGTCAATTGGGTAATGGCTCTTATTTCCATTAATTTGACACAGAGTTCCAAATATGTCTTCTCTATTTTAGATATGAGACCAATATCTAAGAGATTATCTATGAATGTTTTTTTCATTTTTTTGATTCCCTCCTAATCTTTCTTAGTAATCTTCACCTATTATTTAAAATAATTCATTTAATATTGGGTTTAGTTTATCTCTAAATATTTGATTGATTTCATTTATGAATCCATCTGGTGTTGATACTTTTTTAGGGGGGGCACTCACTTATGGCCTGTTTAATTTCCTTTTCTAAAATATTTCTTTTTAGATATTTTATTTCCTCCTTTGATAGTCTAGGCCTATAATGGCAAACCTATGGCAAACATGCCAAAAAGGACACGAAGTATCCTCTCTGTGGGTACACCTACCAGAATTTGTTACTCGAAAGCCAGAGGGAATCAGGGTGGGTTTACCTCCCCCTCTCCATGTGCCTGAGGACATTCCTGACTTCACCTACCACTCTGCCCAGCAGCCCAATGGGAGCACTTTCTCCCTCCCATGTCTGGGGTAGGAGGTGGTAGGTGGGTAATATCACTGGTCACAAGCTACATGAGGGTATGGTGAAGATAGCAGCCTGTTTAATGTGTGGTGAAGGTGATTCCCAGGGTGGAGTTGGAGAGGAGCTCAGTTTGAGGAGAGCATAGTTCACAGTGTGGCACATACCTGGAGGGAAGCAGGTTCCTGGGTCACTCCCTTCCCCCTCACATTACCTGCTCTATGCCCAACAGCCCAATGGGAGCACTTTCTCCCTCCCCTGTCTGGGGTAATGGGGATAGGGTTTGGGGTTGAGTGGGGGCAGGAAAAGGAATTCAGTCTTTAGTGGGAGTAGGCGCAGCATTTGGTCTGGAAATGGTGAGGTAGGGTGGGGGTTTGTAATCACTGGTCTAGGATATTTTAATTTTTGCAAGTAATCTGCTGTTTAACTTTATTAAAGTTGTTGGCATATAAGTGAGCAAAATGACTCCTAGTTGTTTTAATTTCATCTTTATTGGTTGCATATTCACCTTTTTTATCTTTAATGCTAGTGATTCTGTTTTCTTTTCTCTTTTCTTAAATCATATTAACTAATGATTAATTTATTCCATTGATTTTTTTCATAAAACCAACTTCTAGATTTATTTATTAATTTTAAGGTTTTCTTACATTCAGTTTTATTGATGTAACATTAAATTTTTAGGATTTCTAATTTAGTGTTTAGTGATTTTTTATTATTTTCCCTAATTTTTAAGTTTCATTATCAATTCATTGATCTGTTCTTTCTCTAGTTTATTAATATAAGAATTTAGAGACACAAATTTTCCTCTTATGAGTACTTTTGTTATATCCCACAAGTTTTGATATGTTGTTTCATTATTATAGTTTCTTTGATTAAATCATTTGTTGTTTATGACATTTTTAACCCATTTTTATTCTTGAAGATTAAGTTATTTAGTTTCCAATTAATTTTTGCTTTGCATTTCCATGGTCCATTATTATAGACAATGTTTACTACATTGTAGTCTGAAAAGAATGTATTTGATATTTCTTTTTCCAAAATTAACTATAATTTATTTTGCCTTACTATATGATCAGTTTTTTAAAGGTACTATAATAATTAAAATTAAATTATGAGATTGTTAGTACCTTTAGTAGCTTTATTACGTCAAAGTCAAGATAGTAAATAGAGAGAAGTATAGGAAAGAGAGAGTTGCCTAGTCTACCACACTATATGCCTTTCTTATGAAATGAAGCTCATCACTGATAGGGGTCAAACCTTCAGCCAGAAGAGTGCAAGTGTAAGCCCAGCTAGAAGTCCATGAGAGACTCTTCAGCAAGAGTCACCAGAGGAAGAGGGTCCCTTTAGCAAGAGTCACCAACACCAGACTCATAATATGAATGTGAATCAGAATCAGAATCAGAATCAGAACATCCTCCAGAGTCCTTGTCTCATCTTTATAAGCCATTTCCTCTACCCAATAACTCTCCCATGTCACATCTTCAGGAACCAATCTAGTTCCATAATTTGTCTGGTACCACTTAGGGGAACAGTGCTTGTGGGATCTATTTCCTGTCTTGTTGGGTTCAACTTCCTTTCACTGTGGGCATGTGTATCCCTGCACATCTCAATGGTAAAGGACCTCCAGGTCCCTGATTGATTAAATTAAAACAAAGGGAGGGGAATTCCCTTCTCACAGTACCATGCACTGCTAAGAAAAAGTATACTTCCTTTCTATACCTGTTCACTTTTCTTCAGATATTTTTCATATTTAACTCATCTAAGATTTTATTAATCTCTTTGATTCCTTTCTTATTTATTTTTGGTTAAGTTTATCAAGTTCTAAGAGGAGAAAATTGAAGTCTCCCCACAATTACTGTTTTGTTATCAATTTCTATCTGTAATTTATTTAGCTTTTCATTTAAAATTTTTGATGCTATAACATCTTGTGCAGATAGGTTTAATTAATTTTTTTAAAAACGTCAAAATTTATTAGTAATCTTTGAATACATTCAAATATAATTTTGGCAGAAAGGAATCACATTGTTTACCCTCTCAGATTCCACTGAGTCTAGCTAGAACACTTCTTTCAGATCACCTACTCACACCCCACACACCCCAACCTGCCCCATTATTTGGTCACTATGCAAATGTAGTGTCATCCCTGACAATTGCTTCATGTAATAAAAACAATTAGGTTTAATTAATGTTGATGATGCTCGATAATCTATGGTACCTTTAAATATCTTATAGTTTCTTGTTTATCTCTTTTGATTACATTTATATAGTTTTAACTTTGTCAGAAATCATCTTTGCTACCCTTGCTTTTTTTGTGACTTAGCTGTCATGGTTTATTCTGTTCCAGCTCTCTATTTTTAATCTATGTGTGTGTCTCTTTTTAAAATGTGTTTCTTATAAATAGCATATTATTGGGCTTTGGTTTTTGATGCATTCTACTATCCATTTCTGTTGTATAGGTTAATTCATATCATTCACATTCAAAATTATAATTACTAGTTGTATATTTCTCTCCATTTTGTTTTTCTCACTGTTTGTCCTTCTCTTCTTCTTTTTGCTATATCCCTCCTCAGATATCCCATTTCTTTTAATCTAATTCTCTCCCCTTCTCCAATTCTCTCCAATTCTCACACATTCTTAGAACCCATTTCTTATCTTCTTCCTTTGTCCTGCTAGTTCTAAAACAGTCCACTCTTCTAAGGGTCTCTCACTTGTCCCTTCCCCCTTCCTCCTAGTTCTTATTCTATCCTCCTTTCAAAAATACACTCCTTATCCACCATCCTGCTTTTTTATTTCTTGCTATGAATTCCCTTCTAAAAATCCCCTTTAATTTGTCTTGAGAAACTCCCTTATCCCCTAGATTTACTTACCTCCTATTTTTTTATATGCAATCTCTTTTAGGAATCTCTCCCTTTTCTAATTCCCTTGCCTTCTTTTCTCTTAATTTACATTCTCTTCTCTTAGACTCTTAGTTCACTGTTAGTATCTCCATTATTGGGTTCACTGTCCTGTTTCTCCATATGTTAAGAAGACTTTACCCACCTAGTTGTCTATGTTGTTGCCTCTTTAAGCCAGATCTGATGAGACTAGGGTTCTAATACTATTGGCCTCCAATCTCTTCCTCCCCTTCTCTGTGACAGACCTACTCATATCTCTTTTTTATGAGATAGTTTTTTTCATTTTACATCTTCCTACCCCATTTTGTTGTTATTTTTAGCTCATAATTATATTCAACTTGATTTTGTCTTCTATTTATACATGCTCTTTCAAACTACTGAAATAATGATATTATTAAGTGTTTTTCATAATTTTTTTCCTGTATTAGAAGTAAATAATTGACCTTGTTGGGTCCCTTATAATTGGTCTTTCATGTTTCCCTTCATGATTCTTGTAGATCAAATTTTCTACTTTCTTATTTAATTTTCCCTAAGGATAATTAAAACTCCTTCTTTGCTTTGTTAAATATCCATTTTTCCCCTTTATGTAATTATGCTCAGCTTTGTAGAGTATGTCATTCTTCGTTAAAATCCATTTCCTTTGCTCTTAGAAATATTGTGTTCCTTACCCTTTGTTCTTTTAATGTTGACGTTGCCAAGTCTTGTGTTAATCTGTCTGTAGTTCCACAGTATTTAAATTGTGTTTTTTTTCTTGTTTCTTATAATATTTTCTACTTAACCTGGGAGTTACAGAACTTAGCAATGATGCTCTTGTGCATTTTCATCTTGGGGTCTCTTTGCATTGGTTATTGATAGATTCTTTCCATTTCTATTTTAGCCATCTAGTTTTAAAACTTCTAGGCAATTTTCCTTAATAATTTCATGGACTATGAAATCAAATTTTTTTATCATAACTTTCTGGCAGTTCAACAATTCTTAAATGCTTTCTCTTGGATCTATTTTTCAGGTTTATTCTTGTAATATGATATTTCATATTTTCTTATATTATTTAATTCTTTTGAATTTACTTTATAATTTCTCTTTGCTTTAGGAAGTCATTGTCTAATTCTAATTCTTAATAAATTAATTTTTACATGAGTTTTTTTGGATCTCTTTTTCCAATTGGATAATCTTTCTTTTATATTTTTTCATTTTCTTGCATTTCCCTTATTTTTTCTCCCTAGTTTTTCCTCAAGATGTCTCATTTGTTTCATGAGATCTTTTTTAAGCACTTACAAAAACTTTTTGCCCTTGTGACCATTTAGTGTTTTTCTTTGCTATCTTAGAAGTATATGTTTTAAATTCATTGTCTTCTGAACTTGAGCCCAATCTTCTCTGCCTCCATAATAGTTATCTAAATTGAGGTCTTTCTTTATTCATTTTGTTTTCAAATTTTAACCTCCAAACCACTAGGTTTAATTGCTGTTTTTATGTTTAAGGCAGACTCTGTTCCCATAGTATGTGTGTGGGAGGGGATGATGCCTTAGGTTTTAGGATTTTTTTGTGTCTATTATTTCCTGGGTTCTACTTTGTTCTTCCAGTTTCTATAATCTAGGGCCAGGTGTAATCTCTGCTTCTCCTATCTCAAATCCCAGTTTGTGAGTGACCTCAGGACTTCCAAACAGACTCTACCTGATAGTTTTACCATTGCAAGAGGACAGCTTGCTTCCCCTGTGATGGCAGCTAATACCTGTGGGTATTCATAGGCAGCAGAGACCCAATTCCCTTTTTCACTCCTTCATTCTCACAACCACAGTCTTGGATAGAGCCAGTTTCTGGTCAGAATATCTGGGACCCTGAGATCCTTCACTGATCAGTAGTGATCCTAGAGCTAAGATTGCTATCCATATAATTGCTCCCAAGGTTTGCTGCCTTGACTCCACTGCTATCTATCACTAGGATATAGACTATTATGTCAAGGAGAAACTGAGACTGCCTGTCCTGCCACCAGGGCTTATGGCTTGCAAAATTCTCTGTTTGCTGCAGAATGTTTGCACCAATAGATAATAAGTGACCTGGTAATAAGTCAGAGATCACTCTCCTAAGTTATCCCTGGCTGCTCTGTTTTATTTCTGATTCTTTTCTGTTTTTGCCACTCTAAGCATTGATTCTGTGAAGTTATTTCTAATTGTTTGTAGAGAATTTTAGAAGGCAAGGAAATCTTGTATACTACCCTACCATCTTACCACTCTTTTTACAATCTATTGAAATAATCATGGGATTTTTATTAACTTTGTTTCTATATACTCAATTGTGATAATTTTCTCCCAATATTTTATTATCCCTGTGAGATGTCAAATTGATCATAAAGAATTATGTTCTGGATATTTTATTCTTCTTACCTGAGGTGATCCTTCTTTCTAATCCTTTCTCTTCCCACTACATCATCAATTCTATTTCAGGTATGCAATTTGCTCTCCAGGGACTCACTCTTCCAGCATCCCATTTACATACCTATGTTACATAAATTAATATAGGGAAGATATAAGTTTTGTGTAGCTCTGCCCTCTTTATCTTCTTCCCAGAATGTGGCTATTAAGGGTGGGGGATAGAGCTTGACAAGAGAATTTTTTTCAGGTGTTTTTTACTCAGGCTTTTACTTTTGTTCTTTTATTTCTCCTACTTCAAGTGATTACTAATAATATAATACTTAGAGTTATTGATATTAATTTAAATTTTACATGTTTGGCAACCAGAAGTCTGGAGTTATAGGACCATAATTCCATTATAAGTTGTAGAGTAGTTTTTAAGGACAGATTAGTTTTAAAAGCCTTTGACACTCTCGCAGCTCCTCCTCCTCCCACCACCTTTTCTGCAGTCCTTAAGCTACTGAAGTTCGTACCATTGCTTCCCTTGCTCCCACTGCCACCTCCCTACCATTGCTATTTGCCAGAAGATCTGAGAGCTGTTCAGAAGCACCTTCTTTTTCATGCTGGAAGGGTGAGATCCAAATTCCCTTGGGCTACCCCTCCCTACAACCATGCGGGCCTCAAGATTGTGCTAACTGCTTTTCAGCAGGGGAACACAGTGTGAAGCAACCTTTCCACACCATCCACCCCAAACCCAGCCTAGCTAACCCAGTTGGGCTTCTATGCTCCTGGCTGTGGGGATGGGGACTGAGGTATTGGGGAACCACTGGCTTTATGCCTGAGGGGAGGAAAAGGAAGGTTACTCTTCCAAACCTCTTAAGTTTACTCCTAGCCAGTACATACTAGGGTAGTGCCACCTCCAAACAGAAAGTAGAATTTCAAGCATGGTCCAGTTTCCTGACTATCTCAAACAACTCCCATTCCCAAAGACCATTTCCAAGCTTGCACAGCTCAAGGTTTTAGAATGACCTGTCTTACTACCATTCCTGGTAGTACTTGTACAGATTGGATACTTTGAAATTTATCCATTCCTACCCAGGAATAAACAAAATATATCTTGAGTAATCTCAAGATGCAGAAGGGAGATTCTACCCATTCTCTGCAACACATCCAATATGGGGTTCATCCACACTATGCTCAGTGCAAAAACCTGCCCCTGTATGGGGAACCCCAGAAGTTTGACAAAAGGAATCTAAATGGATGATGATACTTGGGAGGGGAAGGAACCTTAAAGACTCTGGAGGTGAATTTTAAGCCTTTTCAGACTCCATTGTCTTATTGCTGTTAACTTATTGATGTTAAGGGGAATGTTTCAATTCCCCTTCAAATAGTGAAGAAGTCTCTGTAATTTAGTTATCAGAACTGGAGAAAAGGACTCCTGAATGCATCGCTCACATCCTGTCACATATATTTTATTTGTTGATTGTGTGTTTTAAAATTCAATTTTGTTTTTTTAAGTTCATATATTAATCTAAGTTAATATCTTTGGTTACACTATGTCATTTTAAGCTACTATGTTTTGGCCGTTTAGCTATATGTTCCATTGTGCTATCTTTAGTTGTATCCTCCCCTGTGCCTGGAATGGAGAAAATATTATTATAAAATTCCATAAACAACTTGGACAAACCCTTTTCTGTTGCAAAACCATAGGTCCTTAAAGATACTGGGTTTCTCACCAGATCCATTGAGGTCACATGTTGCCTAAACAGCCTTTTGTTCCTTTTTGCTTTTGTTAATTGTCACATTGATGATGATGGATGGACTCTATCAAACTGTTTACAACCTGTATAAAACCTTTGGAGAATTCAATGAACTAAAAAATCTCAATTGATTTTAAGGGATCTTCAGAAATGAATTTCAGATATCTAGTAGCACCACTACTCTGACTGTTCATTTGCCTGCCTTTGAGTTGTTTGTAACAAGAAGGATCCAGTTAGTAATTGAAGTGAAGTGCAATAGCATTATTGTAACATCAGCCTCCTCATTTATTAAAAGTGTAATGGATGAGGAGGCAGTTGGGTAGCTCAGTGGATTGAGAGCCAGGCCTAGAGATGGGAGGTCCTAGGTTCAAATCTGGCCTCAGACCCTCCCCAGCTGTGTGACCCTGGACAAGTCATTTGACCCCCATTGCCTACCCTTACCACTCTTCTGCCTTAGAGCCAATACGCAGTATTGTAAGTAAGGGTTTTGAAAAAAAAATAATGGATGAGACATCAGAAAGGATTTTCACTATTGTAATCCTCACCGCCACATTGCAATGGATGGAACATATAAAGTGTGGTAAATTTTTCTGTTGTCTTGCCTGCTAATTGGGTAAGTGCATACTTGTTACTATAGGCTTTTAGGACATAAATCACTTAAGTCAGGCCCTGATTCAAGGATTTGTTATAGGTTTATTCTTCCTTACTTAGAATTTTTACACGAGACTGATATTTTATGTTTTATCTGGAAGTTATTTTTTTCTTATTTATTTGTTTTCTTATTTTATTCATTAAGAAAATTTTTCCATGGTTACATGATTCATATTCTTTCCTTCCCCCTCCTCTTTCCCCTCCCATAGCCAACACGCAATTCCACTGGGTTTTACATGTGTCATTGATCAAAACCTATTTCTATATTATTGATATTTGTACTAGGGTGATTGTTTAGAGTCTACATCCCCAATCATATCTCCATCGACCCATATGATTAAGCAGTTTTTTTTCCCCTCAGTTTCTGCTCCCATAGTTCTTTTTCTGGATATTTTTTCTCTTTTATTTGGATTTTTGATATTTTTGGTTTTCTTTGGACAATTGATTCACATACCTCATAACTCAGCCATATATCCTGGGATGACCTGTGTGTTGGTCAACATCCTCCTCATGGAGGATTGTATTATTGTCATATAATTCTATATTTATAAAAAATTTTCTTTTTTGAGAGTAACTTTAGGATAAAAAACTTATTACCTCCCTAAATCAAGAAAGTAAACTGTTTGGAGAAGGTGCTATGTAGATGCCTGCAAAAACCACACACTGTATCAAAAGATACAGAGTGAACTTTGGGATGTGCTGAATTGAACTGTGGGGGGTTGAACGAATTTATTTTGAAAGTACACTCTTATGCCAAAGGGGATTGCCCCCAATTGGATTTTTGTAAATGGTCCTAGCAATCATTGGTTTTGTTCTTTTTCTCTTTTTTTCCCTCTTATTCCCAAATTATTCTAATTTCCCCTTAGAAACTGCAATATTGCATGTACCACTAGTTAAACATCTTTAGAGATATAAGTTTGTTATGAGAACTGATTCATTGTGGAAATTAGGCAAGTAAATCTGGGGGATTTCTACATGTTCATTCTCAATGGAATCACAGGGAGGATTGTATAATAAGGATTTTCTCCCCAGGGACTCACTGTCTCAGCATCCTATTTATGTATCTATGTTATATAAACTAATGTAGGGAAGATATGTTTTGTGCAGATCTGCCCTCTCTCTCTTCTTCCTAGAAAGTGGCTGTTGAAGCTGGGGGTAGAGCTTGGCAGGAGAATTTTTCTCAGGTGTTTTTTACTCAGGCTTTTACTTTTGTTCTTTTATTTCTCCTACTTCAAATGATTACTAATAAACTTTATAAAATATAATACTTGGAATTGTATATTAATTTAAATTTTATGGGTATATTGATTTATATTATCCTGTTCTTGAAGTATTTATTTTCTTCCTCCCACTTACTTACTTGTTCCCACTTTAGGATTTTCTAGATTGCATTACCAGCAATGTAAATACCTAACAAAGATAGCTTGGAGCAGTGAGAATTGTTTTATATTCCTAATTCGAATAGCCTGGTCCTGTTATTTTCTTTATCCATATGCCTAAATACCTTTTAATTTGATAAGCCTTTTATATCTCTCCCACATGCACACATCTCTACTTCTTCCAACCAATCTCCATATAGTCTAATTTCAGTTATTTTAATAATTTGGGTTATCCTCTTCTTAAAATTTCCAGTTTATCACTTTATTTTCTAAAATGTGGTAACTAGAATAGTAAATTTTGGGTGGTACAATGGCACTGTGACATCATTATGAACTCTTTCCTTCTATTAATTTATTCTAAGATCACTCTCTAGAACAGTGGTTCCCAAACTTTTTTGGCCTACCGTCCCCTTTCCAGAAAAAATATTACTTAGCTCCCTGGAAATATTTTTTAAAATTTTAATAGCAATTAACAGGAAAGATAAATGCCCCTGTGGCCATCACCTCCTCCCTGGATCACTGCAGCACCCGCCAGGGGGCAGTGGCACCCACTTTGGGAATCGCTGTTTTAGAGGAAGAAGGAAAAGATTGCTCTCTGGTTGCAATAAGGGAAATGTATTGAAAATATCTTTTATTATTTAGAATTTATAGTTCACTAAGATGTCCATTACATTTTCATTTAAATTGGTAATTATACTTTTTAAATATAGAATTTGGGTATATATTTAGAATCCAATATATATGCCCAAAGGTAGTGTGTGTGTGTGTGTGTGTGTGTGTGTGTGTGTGTGTGTGTGTATGTGTGTATCCAGAAGGTAAGGTTACTTATAGGAAGTAAATTTTAAGGAATTCTTGCCCCATCTCAATAAGGGAGCTAAAGCATTCTAGAATGTGGGAGTCCATATCCTATGCATCCTTATCCCTTGTAGATGAGACGATAACAATCTTATTAGCCAGTGATTAGATCATAGCCACCTTCTAAGTCTCAGAAATGGTTCTAGGCAAGATGTACCAGTAAGGAGAAAGCCTTCCATCCAAAGGCAACTGACACCAAAAAAGAAATCCCATAGAATGTAAAACTTGGCTCTGTTCTATATTTTCATATTTCACACCAAAGACTTTGTTTTCTCTCATCATTTTCCAGCCTGGGCACATGGAAATCACCAGAGTTCCTAGCTTTCTATGTCTGTGATATCAATATAGAGAATGAGGAACAAAAAAAATACTTTTTTTGTATTTATTATATTTGAATGTACACATAATGACTTTTGTAAAATGAAGTTAAACAGAGGAGAGAAAGTGTGAGAGGAAAGGAATTTCATATATCTTTTTTAACAGTTATTTCCACTTTCAACTCAATCAGTATATATGATGACTTTGAATCTTCCACCACCCCGAAATTTTGTAGAAAATTGGTCTGGTTTGTCAATTCATCTGACTCTGGAGTCAGAGGCCAGGCCCAAATCCCAACAATGATGCTCCAGTTCTTTTATTTCCTTGAGTATGTCACTTAACATCTTTGCAACTTGGTTTTACTAGACCGTTGATTTACTTGGGAAACTTGGTTTACTAGAGAGTTGGACCAAGTGGCCTCTGAAGTTTCTCCCAGCTCTAGCTCTATGAGAGAGGGCAGAAGGCATTTTAACACATCTTGGAATGTAGCCAAATATCCAACTTGGACTCTTTTTGCCTTTGTGACCAGCAAGTTTTGGGTAGTGAATAAGAGACAGAATTATGTAGAACTTGGACCCAGGAGACCTGCATTCAAGGAGAAGTTTATCTATCTATTAGCCAAATTAAGCTTTCTGGCCCTCAATGTTCTCATCTATAAAGGCAGATAATAATCTCTTTTCCTTCCATCTCAGAGAGTTATTGTGAAGTATGGTAGAAAATTCTATAATCCAGAAGCCATAAAATCCTTCAGGAGAGTTGAGTAGCACCCCCATATCTGTGGGGCATATCCTCCAAGATAGCAAATGACTGAAACCACAGATGTAAATGAATATCTGCTGAACTCCCTGTATATGTCCTCTTTCTCCATTCTTACCCTTGGCCCAGAGCTCTATGATCTCCAACAGCACGCAAGAAAGAAAGAAAGAAAGAAAGAAAGGAAGGAAGGAAGGAAGGAAGGAAGGAAGGAAGAAAGAAAGAAAGAAAGAAAAAGAAAAAAAGAAAAAAGAAAGAAAACTAAAAAATAGTGAAATCAGAAGCAAAAGGGAAGTTGTCCAAGGTCAGAGCACTGGGACAGGTAAACTTCTAGAGCATCACATGTGGACTTCTGGTGTTTCTCAGGCAGACCTCAAGTGCTTAGTGTTAATTTAGGAAAGAAACCTCAGGTGACTGTCATGGCCAATAAATCACACTAGAAATTAAAAATCAAATTAACTTGCTTTATTGAATGGGGAGTTGCCAGGTGGCTAGCAACTCTGCAGACAGAGGTAGATACACATTTAGAGGTTTACACAGCCTTAGAGCAATATCATGGGCAGAAACAGGAGTTAATCAGGGAAAGTAGCTCAGCCACTTTCCTTATTTGGGAGGTTGAATAGGGACAGGATGTCAGATGATTGTAGGGGAGAGAGAAATCTTGGGGTTCTCACTATTTAACTTTGTTGTCTCGGGGAGTTCCTAAATGTCCTGTCTGTTATGGTGTGGATGTTTCTAGCAATTTAATCTCATTAGATGGTTTTGGTGGAGTAGGAGGTCTCTAATTAATCCCATCAGAAGATCCAGGTGAAACTGCAGATCTCTAAGATAGTGTAGACCTCTTCAAAATAGAATCCCTAAACCTATTCTATTGAATAGAATAAAATACAGACTAAAGGTCTTGTTATTTACATAAGGATCTCTCTTTGACCTCTAAAGTTACTTTTTCTAGGGAGGATATATTTTTCAGAAACTCACTGTGCATAGTATGAAAGTTCATACATTGCTCTATCAGACATTGTCATTGTTGTTGTTATTATTATGGTTATTATTATTATTATTATTTTATCACAAATGGGTTAAAGTTTACTAACCGAATAGCTATAGGGAGACATTTTTTTAATCTAGAAGAGCTTTGTCCATGATAGAAGGTACTGAAGTTGATTATTATTTTTGGCATCTTTCTACTAAATCAATCATTTCAATTTATATTATTAAAACCCTGCCTTGCCTACATGTTTCGTATACAATGTCATTCTCTGTCCAGACATTTTATGACTATCATATTACTGAGTAAATAACAATTAACTCGATCTTCTCTCTTCTGCACATTTCTACTTGTGGATTATTTTCCTTACTAAGTATAATTGAAAGAAAAGTAACCAATTCTGAGAGATCTCATTTGAATACAAGTCCAGTGACTAGATTTACTCTTTAAAGTGGGGGAGAGAAAACCTCTCCCAAAAGGCCTCTCCTAACATATAACCTCTCCATTTGTCTGCTGTGTTCTGGTTCTGAATTCAATAGCCCCTGACCCCTATAATAATTAATATGGCCTGTGGGGGTATGGAAGACTGATTACAAGGAACAGCTTTTCTTTTCTTTATATATCATTCTTCCTGTGATAATATCCCAACCCCCCAGGGAGCACCTATGAGAAAAACCTTGGCATCTATCTTCCCCCTTCCTCTGGGGTTTTACTGGGACTCAGATACTTGCTTTGAAAAATGTAACTGCTGCCATTCTAAAGTACTAAGCCACTTAAGGTTGAATACAAAAGAAACCAGTTCAGATCTAAAGGGTAGGGCACCAGTCAGCCTTTCAACTCTTCCACTTATGCCTTAAGGGGAAACAAACTAACCAATAAACAAACTACTACAAGGCTTCCAACAGCTGGAGAGGAAACAAGAAAGACAGACCTACATTGTGGAACAGCATCTTGAGAGGAAGGACACTTTGATTGGTAAATGTACCAGGAAGAAGGGATGATTTCCTGAATTATGAAGATTATAGTATTCACGAAAATTCAAGTATTTTCAAAGCTCTCCTGACTCAGGACTATTTCTCTGATCTCAATGTATCTCCATACGGTTATAGATTTGGAGACATAAGTTTAAGATTTCATGTCATAATGCAGAAGATGGAACCTTTTGAAATGATATGGCCTTGGTTTTTGGAATGGAATTTTGATTTTAAACTGTTAAAGGAAGAAAGGAGAATAAAAGGAAAAAAAGATGCATATGAAAATGTATGGCAAGAAATTTATTCAGAAATGAATAAAACAAACCCAGAAATTCAAGCTTTGAAAGAGAAGCTACAGTCTGAGATTCTATCTAGTTTAATTTAGGAAATCAAAGCTAGTAAGGCATACCAGGTCAGCCAGCTTAATTCCCTTGTAAAGACTCTTAGGGGTGTAATAACATTTGCAAAGCACTTTGGGATCTTTCAGGATCAAAGGTGCCCTGTAAGTGGAAAATGTTATCATTATTATTCTTGTAACTATTAATGATATTTCACTACCCTGAACCTTTCGTTCATAAGGAATGTACTATGATCTCTTCAGTCTTTCAAATACTTTTAACTTTTTGCCCTGTGGTTTATAGTCTGGAATGTTATTCCTCTGAACAGATTTTGATAAACATTTCTCAAGTCCCTGAAAAATTCATTAGCATGGTCCTCCTGCAAAACAATTCTTCTTGAAATGTAGTTAATAAGCCCAGTCCAACAGAATGTATCCTAATTTTTAAAGACACATAGATGTCAAAAGAAAATGCTTTTGCTGCATCTGTACCTCATCTGACACATTTATTTTTTCCCCCCTCTGATGCCTAGCAGCTCTTTCTGTTCAATTAACGGATGAACCTTAGATGAAAGCAAAGAACATTTATCCTTCCAGAACTTCTAGAAGGATCTTACAAATTGCCTTCCTCAGCCCCAGTAACTAGCTTGGCAGGTTTTTCTTTACCCAGGAAGAAAGGCAAGAGGGAAGGAAGGTAAGTTTTGATATAATGCTTTCTTAAAAATCCTGAGTGAATAAAGTAGTCGAGGGAGAAAGTTCCCAGTTATGGATTACCTATAAAAAGAATAAAAGAGATGAACATGGAAGATTTTTCATTGCTGTAAACAAATAATTTGTGAGCGCCCTGCACTGCGACCACAAATAGAACCAAGAATTAGAAGTGCCCCTAGCTGGCCAGCATATACATATATCATTGGTCTGGTGTAATGAAGATTACCTGATAAAGATCACAATATGACAGTTTTCCTTTGGCATTGGCTGCTGAACAGCCAGAAACTGTTTTCTGCGGCCAGCCAGCTATTGATCCAGTTCCCTCCTGTCAGTGATGCAGTTAATGGGAATTCCACAGGCAAATAAAAGCTACATTTTGTCTTCATTTTCATCTGAAATATGAGCTGGTCCTTTGTACTCTAGACAGTCATTTATTACTCATTTTCCTTTATTGATGTTTATGAGCTGGAGCATAAAATGATTCTCAAATGTAGTTTAATTGAGGCAGCAGTTGACACTGTGACCATGATTACTGCTGCACCATCGGCTGCATCCAGTCCATGAATCAAGGTTTGCTTTTCATTGGTCTTTGAGGCGGCGCACAGTGGAAAGTATCCTGAAAATGCAACTGGGCTGCAGCCCGAGAAATATGTCGATTTGTCTTCATAGGTAGCGAGGGGGAGAAAAGTGCCCAAAGTCCTTAGCAAACAGCAACAGAGCAGTAAAGTGTTTCTTATTACTTTGCATTCAAGAGCTCTCTTTCCTGGGGTTTTTTAAAAGTTCTAAAATAGTGTTTCTATTATGCATTTTTTTAAAAGAAAAAAGAAAAGACTTTTAAACTGAATTATTAGCCTTCAGTGGCTTTGGGTGAAGAGCTGCCATACAGGCAATCCACTGAAGGAGGGGAGGCCTGGGCTCAATTCATTTGTAAAATGGTAAAGGACAATCAATACTGTTGAGAAGTATTTTTTTATATGCTGTTATTAACTCATAAGCTACAGTATATCTCATCTCATTTCAACAACAGCTGAGGTCTCCATTTCCCCCTGGAGACCCCTGCAGGTCCCATTATGAGAATCATAAATAATATGTGCTAATGAGATATGAATTGATTATGTTGGAAAAGCTGACATTTTCATCCATCATTCTAAATGATGTTTAACAATGGATTACCAGCCAGTAATTCCTCTGATATGAGATTAAATAAAATAGCAGGCTGTTTCAGCAGGCTAGCTCAAGGAGATGGCAATAAATCTGCTCAATTACTGTATTACCAATCCGTTTTTCACTGCTAAGGATATTATTATTTCATTTAGACTTGTTCATGCATCATAGATTATTTTATTTCAGTCAGTCAATGGGAGAAACTGCAGGATTTTATTCACTGAACTGCAAAGAACTGGGCTTTGATAGAGTACAGTAAATGCCGCCCAGTGGGCCTCAAGCACAGAGACGAAAGGTTACCAAGCAGCTATAGGGTGGAACATACATTGTGAAAGCCACATTTGAGAAAAAAGCATTTTGTTTTCAACCTAATTTACTTTACTTATCTGAAAAGTCTCAAGCAAAGGATACTGCCTAAGAAACTGATCAATTGAAACAAAATTATTGGATCCTCTAAGATGATTTGTTCTTCACCTCAATCCTGTAGCATATGGAGAATTAGATCACACAGACTATCCTTTGGCCTGGCAAATTAGATTGGGAGCAACTGCAATGTGAAGGGTGGCTTTTTCCCCCTCTGTGCCAAAAAGAACATGCAAAGTTTAGTAATGAAAGACTCACTTTGGCAGGCAGTGAGTGCCTCTTCTATGGTCCTGGTCTCACTCTTTTTTTTTTTTTAAACCCTTGTACTTCGGTGTATTGTCTTATAGATGGAAGATTGGTAAGGGTGGGCAATGGGGGTCAAGTGACTTGCCCAGGGTCACACAGCTGGGAAGTGGCTGAGGCCGGGTTTGAACCTAGGACCTCCTGTCTCTAGGCCTGACTCTCACTCCACTGAGCTACCCAGCTGCCCATCTCACTCTTTTTTTGGAACAACCTTAAGAAAAGTTTCAAACCAGAATTCCACAGTCGTCTTAGTGCCTTGTACTAAAAGCGGGGTGTTATAGTAGGTAGATGTGGCAGCCGGTTTAAACCTGCTCATAGGATTTGTATTAAAAAATAGTCATTTCTCAGGGTTCATATTTATACCTGCTATTAGATTAGACTAGAGGGAATGATGGATTTGTAAAAAGCTACAAACCTGGTCTTGATTTATTGTTTTGTTGATTGTCTAGATTGAAAAGTAAAGTTATAGAGGAAAATGTTCATAATGCGGATTATCTGAAAAGTGTGTCTTAGGTACATTTTTGCCCCCACGGGAGAGTCAACTGTTAAACATTTACCAGCACATTCCAGAGAGGGGAATACTGAATGATGATCCCAAGAGTGTATTCATGATGTTTTAATGGTTACAACTAGGCACGAAATCTAAAAGTCTCTATTCCTAACTATTTTATCCCAGTTATGGGATGATAAAGTCATATGATTTATAACTTCAAGTGAGTTAAGAGATCACCCATCATTTAGTGTCCTATGCCATGATACTATTAGATATGTACAACATAAGGCATATCAAACCAGGACTTTTAGGGCCACAGTTAAATTATATGAAATGACAAAATGTTTGATGTAGAGCAACTCTTGGAATCTCAGGTCTTGTCCTCCCCTGGACACTGCAACATTTTACAATCTGGGTATTCAAACATCACATAACTGAGGGTCCCAATTCCAAAATAAATACTTATTGCAAATTTCATGATACAACTTAGGAAGAGTAAGAATTCTGAGCATTGGCCTTCTCAACACTTAAAGTTGAGAGATATAGGAATACATTTATTGAGCAGTTAGTAGGCACCTGTAATGTGTAAGACACTGAATGAAATGCAAGATATGCAAGTATAGAGCACAGATTCTACTCTCAAGGATTTTATTCTCTTTTGATAACAAATTCCCAAGTTGTACGTTCATAGGAATATGATTAGAATATAGTTTCACCTGAAATGGGGAAAGGGTTCTAATCTGGACTCATGTTCTCCTAAATTCAAGGTAATTGTAAAAGGCTCATCTATTTTTTGGTATTCATCAAACTGAGAAATAATTGGGATGACCTTCCAGCCTCTGAAAGTCTATGGTAGAATGCCTTGGGAAAAGGACACAACCCTATTTAAAAGAACTTCAAAGGATACCAGGATCTGGGTGTATATTCAGTGACTCAGTATAAGGAGAGTGTAACTAGCAATTACTTCATTACAGTTCAGAACAGGAGTCAAATTCTAAAGAAAAGGGAAGGAGGTATAATCTCCTAATATAGACATCTCATTTTTTACCCCCACATGACACCTCTCTGTCAGAAGTGGGTTGCATGTTTCATTGTCAATCTTTTAGAATCATGAATAGTAATTATATTAATCATAGTTAATCAAAATTTCTTGCCTTTGCAATGTTGTTATTGTATAAATTATTCTATTCTGCTTACTTCATTCTTCATCCATTTATAAAGTTTTTGAAACTTTTCAATATATTGATATTATATATAAATTGTTCTTCTGCTTCTGTTTACTTCACTCAGTACCCATTTATGTCTTTCCTTTTCCATTTGATATCAGCTATTTGTTCACTTATAGCACAATTGTTTTCAATCACATTTTACATTCCCAAATTTACAAACCCAAAATATATTCAACATGACAGAAAGAGCTGCTATAAACATTTTTGTACATATACTCTTTTTTTTTTCTCTATTTATTTGTGATCACTTTGGGGTATAAATCTAGCAATGGTATATCTGAGTCAACAGGCAGATGTGGTTTAGTAAAACTTTTTTATGTAATTCCAAATTGCTTTCCAGAATTGTGGTACTTGGTCCATCAATATCAATGTGCCTATTTTCCAATGTCTCTTCCAACATCTGCCATTTTGGCCAATCTACTACATATCTAGGCTTCTTTGGAAACAACTATTTTGAGCTTGTCTTTATTTTCAAACTTGTTAATCATTTATTTGTCATGGGTAATAAATGATATTTCTATCGTGCCTTAAATTTGAAAGGCATTTTACACTCATTTTCTTATGAGCTTAACACCAGTGCTACAAAATAGGGTACCACCCATTCTCATAGATGAGGAAATTGATTTTCAATGAGAATAATATGTTCAATGGTTCCTCTGCTAAAAAGTGTCGATGACAGGATTTGAAGCTATAACTTCCTGATAAGTCCAGTATCCTGTATATTAAGTGACATGATAATTGTTTATAGTGTATTTTGCATTTTATAGCACTCTCACACATACTTGATCTAATTGATACTTGTAATAACTCCATGAAGTGACTGTGTTTCCTTATATCCGAATTCTTTGGAGTGAGACAATCTCGCTGGGCTCCAGTACTTCCAATAAAGGCAAACCAGAAACTCATATCTAACTTGTAGCCTTTAAGGGTTTCCTGAGATGATGAGAGACCAAGTGCCTTATTCATATAGTGTTTATCAGAGAAAGAATATGAACCAACGTCTTCCTGACTCCAAGGACGTCTCCCTAATCAAGACTCCACCCTTTTTATCATGGAGTGGTTCATATAAGTCTTCTTATGGCTATTTTAAATAGGAGAAAACTTAGACAACTAGTAAGGGATTCAAGCTTATATTTGATTCAGAGTTCAGTGCTCTCTTCACTCTACACATGATCTCTTTTAGCAAACACAGACATGGATCAAGAAAGGAGAGAATTGTAATCTTTATTTCAAATCTTATATGAACTGAGAACAGAGGATATACATTGTTTTCAGAGTATTATGGTATATAAGTATTGTGGTATATAAGGATGGGAGGGATGGAGAAATAAAGCAAAGGGTAAAGACAAGCTGAAATATTTTTATAGTTCATATTTTATACTAGGCAACAGTTCAGATGACTCTATAAGTGAACATTTGTCCAGGGGCTTATGGGAAAAAATTCATTTTCTCTTCTTTTCCAGGGAAAACTGAAAGAGTAGTATCAATTTATTTTATTACATGGCTCCTGTTGAGCTGGTCTAGTAAGAATCTGTCCCACAATAAAATGATAGTCTTTTTTATGTTATGTTTCTCAACTACTCTCTGAGGACATCTTACTTTTTACACAGTAAGTAAAGGAAGAATAGCATAGTTTGCCCCCAAATAAGTGGTTAGAGTATGTGCAAGCTGAGCAGAAGAAAATCTTGGATGTATTGAGTTGCTCCGTACAAAGGGAATGGAACCTAAGGCTATCTCAGGCTATTACATATAAGTACTCCACAGAAATTGGGGGTGGGTGGAAGTGGAATAGTAGATATAGTGCTGAACCTGGAGTCAAGAAGACCTGATTTCATATCCAGTCTCAGTTACTTACTAGCTGTGTAAGCCTGGGAAAGTCATGTAACTATGCCTCAGTTTCCTTATCTTTAAAATAATCTATAAGAAGAAATGGCAAACCACTCTGGCATCCTTAAGAAGAAAGTCCTAAATGCACTTACAAAGGGTTGGACTTGAGTGAAATGACTGAACAACCACTCTTGGAACTCATCTTTTCTCCTTATTGCCTCTTATTTTGATTTTTCTAGGCTTTTTATTCTCTTTTTTCCTTCAGCAATTGTTCTCATCCCTATTTCCCATTCTCATTTCTTAGCCCAATTCAATATTATGTCAGGTTGTTGTCTTCACTGGTAGGATTGGTGGTGGTGAGGGAGCGAGAGAGGTCTCAGATCTGAGTAAGAAAGGTGCCTCAGAAGACATCTAGTGCAACTCTTTTCTGAACAGAATTTTCCTCTACAATAGCCCTAACAAATGCTCTAATTTACATATGGTTCCTTCATAGTCTGGATCCTTCCATTTCCATTTCCATTTTATTTTATTCCCCTGGTCTTCAAAAACCTTATGCAGTATCCAAGATGGATTAATAGATGTTGTCCTTTTTCTAACTGTGTGTCTTAGTGTAAGTATCTTCAATTGCTTACTTCTTCATGATTGTTTCTCAGAAGCCTCGTAGACTGTCAAGTCTGATTGATGTATTCACCATGAAATCTTTCCTGATCTCTGCAATCTTTAGTATTTTCTCTCATCAAATAATTATTGATAAATAGGTACAGATAAATATATATCTCCTGTGATAGGGGAAAAATCCTAATGTCCTCTCCTCCTGACCCCTTATATGCAGTGGGCTAGATTTTTCCTTAAAAAGTATTGAAATCAGGATAGGTAGGTGGCTTAGTGTATTAAGAGGTAGGTTCTGGGTTCAAATGTGACTTCAGACATTTGCTAGCTCTATGCCCTGGACAAGTCACTTAATGCCCATTGCAAAGTCATTATACTCCTCTGCCTTGGAACCAGTACACAGTACTGATTCTATGATGAAAGGTAAAGATTTTATAAAAGCATTGAAATCATCCTCAGAATTTAATTGAAGAGGAACAGAACCAAGATAGTGTCTAAGGTAGAGGGACTTAGCTGATTTCTAACAAATTATGCTCCTAGAAGCAATGCTATAATGCCTCAAAACAAATTCTGGAGCAGCATAATCTGCAAGAAGACAAGGGGAAGTATTTTTCAGCCTTTAGAAGGTTCACACAAGGTGTCTAGTGCACCAGGGTGGAGGAGGAAAGCAGAGTACCAAAACAGCCTGAATTATTAGCCACAGATGGTAAAAAGGGTGGAGGGCTAGATTAATTCCTCAAAAGGAGATTACAGGAGTCTCTTTGCTGCAATTAGGTAAAAGATTCTGGTTGCTTTGCCCATACTCAGGTCACAGTCTTGGGGCTCAGTCAAGGGGTGAGGAAGAGCATCAACATATACCAGTACTTGCAGCCACAGGGGAGCAGGGTACCTTATTTCATAGTTTGAGGAGTTAAAAGAGAGTTGAGTTTACTCATAGAACAGAGCACAGGACTGGAGAGTATTAAACACACCTCCTTACATTATACCGCCTTAGAAGAATTGAAAGAAGATAGATCCCTAGTGCCCCAGTGCCAGCTCTGATGGCAACTACACAAAGAAACTGAAGCATTGAACAGTGAGAGCTTCCTTCACCACAATTACAGAGCCCAACATTAACATGTTTGTTTTTTTTTAAAGAGAAGAAAAAAATAGGAAAATGAGCAAACAACAAAAAAGAAAACTCAATATTGAAAGTTATTTTGGTGACAAGGTAGATTCAGACTCAAAAGAAGACAACAAAGGGGCAGCTGGGTAGCTCAGTGGATTGAGAGTCAGGCCTAGAGATGGGAGGTCCTAGGTTCAAATCAGGCCTCAGACACTTCCCAGCTGTGTGACCCTGGGCAAGTCACTTGACTCCCATTGCCCACCCATACCACTCTTCCACCTAGGAGCCAATACATGGAAGTAAATGGTTTAAAAAAAAAAAAAAAAGAAGACAACAAAGTCAGTACTGTTGCATATAAAACCTCCAGGAAAAATAGTACTTGCTCTCAAGCCCAAAAAGAATTAATGAAAAAGCTTACAAAATATTTTAAAAATTAAATAAGAGAGGTAGAAGAAAAATTGGGAAAAGAAATGAGAATGATACAGTAAAATCATGAAAAAAGAATCAACAACTTGTTAAAGAAAACACAAGAAAACACTGGAGAAATTTATATCTTAAAAACAGAATAGACCAATTTGTAAAAGAAGCACAAAAATTCAGAGGGAAGAATTTCTTAAAAAAACAGAATTGGCCTAATGGAAGAAGATATATAAAAATCTACTGAAGAGAAAAAATTATTGAAGGACAGAATTGACCCTTTGGAAAAAGAGGTACACAAATTCATTGAGGAAAATAACTTTTTAAAAAGTAAAATTGGAAAAAGAGATACAAAAGGTCATGCAAGAAAATCATTAGACTTTTAATTAGAATTGGAGAAGTGGAGGCTAATGACTTAATGAGACATGAAGAAACAAGCAAATAAAGTAAAAAAGATAAAAAAAAAATAGAAGAGGGGACAGTTGGGTAACATGGTGGATTTAGAGCCAGGCCTAGAGATGGGAGGTCCAAGGTTCAAATCTCATCTCAGGTACTTCCTAACTGTGTAACCCTGAGAAAGTCACTTAGTCCCCATTGCCCAACCCCTGACACTGATGGGATGATATGACAGTAAAATTAACTTAAGAGACAAGAAAGAGTAATGCATTGGGAAGAGAGGGAAGGGAAAAATAGAATGGGGCAAATATTACTTATAAAAGAGACATGAAAGAGTGTTCACAGAGGACTGGAAGGTGGGAAGGAGAACATGTAATCTTACTCTAATCAGAATTGGTTCAATGACAGAAGGACTTATGTAATCAATTGGTAATAGAAAGCTATCATATCTTATAGGAAAGTAGGAGGGGAAGGAGATATGCAACCTGTTGGGTTGACAGAAAAGAGAGTAGAACAAAGAGGGGTTGGGTTGACAGAAAAGAGAGTACATTGAGTCGGGTAGAGGTCAGAAACAGGGGTAAATAGGATGGAAAGTAATACATAGTAATTATAATGGTGTAAAATTTTTTTTCAAGTCTCTCTAATAAAGGCCCCATTTCTCAAATACATGAGAAATTAGTTGAATATATAAGAATATGGTTGACAAATGGTCAAGCAGGCAGTTTTCAAAGTAATTAAAGCTCTCTATAGTCATGCAAAAATGCACCAAATCATTATTATTTAAAGAAATGCAAATTAAAACAACTATGAGTGCCACTTCACACCTATTAAATTAGCTATTATGACAAAAAAGGAAAAGGACAAACATTGAGAGGGTAAGGGAAAGCTGGGACGGGAATGCATTGTTGGAGAATTGTGACCTGATTTAATTATTCAGGAGAACAATTTTAACCTATGCCCAAAGGGCTCTAAAACAATATATACCCTTTGACTCAGCAATAGCATTACTGGGTTTGTAGCCCAAAGAGATCAAAAACAACAAGGGGAAGGATCCATAGGAATAAAACTATTTAAACAGTTCTTTTTTAGTGGGGGTAAAGAAATGGAAAGTGAGGGGATGCCTATCAACTGGGGAATAGCTGAGTAAGTTATAGTATATGATTGTATTGTAGTATTATAGTCTTATAAAAAATGACAAGCAGGAGGAGCTCAGAAAAAAAGAAGTGCATGAACTGAAGTAGAGTGAAATAAGTGGAACCAGGAGAATATTGTACAATGATAGGAATACTTTACAATGGAAAGTGTTCTCAACAATATAGTGACCCAAAACTATTCCAAAGGCTCATGATAAAATAATGCCATCTACTATTAGATAAAAAGAAATGAGTCTGAATCCAGACCAAAGCAAAAGTTTTCTATTTTCTTATTTTTTTTTCTATTTGAGTTTCCTTCCACAAAAGGATTAATATGGAAAATGTGTTACATGATTGCACATGTAAAATCTATATGGGATTACTTACCATCTCAAGAGGGTAAGAGGTTGGTGGGGAGGGAAGGAAGGAGAGAAATTGAGACTAAACATTCTTTGAAAAATGTTAGAAACTATTTTTATATGTAATTGTTAAAAAAAATAATAATTGGAACTCCAAGAACTCTCTTCATGGTTGGCTGGTAGACTGCCATGGGCAAGTCGGAAGCAAGGAAGTTTTGCTTAGCTTTATTAAGCCTTGGTGTTTTTGTACATTTACTTATTTAATATCTTTCTCTTACTATGACTAAGTATATCTTTTGTTAATTGTTAAAAGACCTTGGAATGTCTTACTTCATTGTAATATCATGCTTCAACTACTAGTGGACAACTCTAGTTAGGCCCATCCCAGAACACCTTCAATAAAATTCAGTCTCTTTGTGAGTGGTGGTTACTTTGTGTGTGTGTGTGTGTGTGTCTTTTTATTCCGAGGACTGCTCAGAGACTTTTCAATATGCTAGATCATTTAAAAATATTTATTAAATTGAATTGAACAGAAATAAATAAAAACATTAAGTGCCTACTATGTGCCTGTTTTATAATACTTCCTCCATTACTTGGTTGAGAAGTAATTAAAGAAGTCATTTAATCTTTATCTCCCTCTTCCTTTACTACCTTTGTGTAGGTGTTGAAATTAATATTCAATGCCTCCAAAGTATGATATTTATAAGGACTTTAATCATTTTTAATAACAACACTTGTAAAGGAAGAATATACAGATGCAAAAATAAACAACTCCCCTGGCTTTGCTGTAGAATATCATATATTAGCAATCTGAAAATTAGATAATTATAAGGATTTATTACATCTTTTCCACCAAGTTGTTGCGAGACCTTATCCCATGCCTCATTTCTCTTTATTTCTTATAAAAGGCAATCAAGCTATCCTTTCTAATTCCTGATTCTCCTTTCTAAGGTATTCATTATATCTCATACTGTTGCAATATTATATTTAGTTAGGACTTAGGGATATGAAATGATATCATTTGACCATTTTGGGTCTTAATTATTTAGTTGTAATGATGAGTCATTCTACTCCCTGTGCCTGTAGTTACCTTTCCTACAACTTTCCAAACCCCAAAACATTTCCCTACTCAATGTATCTTTATAGAATGAAAGCTCCTTAGGAAAGACTCTCTTTACTCTTATATTTCTTGCCTTTAAATTCATTCATTTTGTGTTATAAATATTTCAAATGGTTACTATATGAAAAGTAAATAATTTGGTCTGATCAATTTAAAATGCAACCTGTGTTGAAGATTAAAAAAAAAAGTCATTTCTCTGAGGGAACTGGTGCCATTTTAATGAATCAAAACTTCTTTACTAGATAAAGGTTCTTCTTTTTAGAAATAATTTTTCCATTTATTGGACTTGACTGGTTGTCACTATCACTACTCGGTGAAGTAAATTGAGGACCATCTTTGGAGATATGTATGATGGGAGTAAGATTACATTACATAAACTATCAAGAATTATACAGAAATGGAATATAGGATGTTGTTACAGAGATGTATGAGAAGAAAGGAAAGTGAACTAGTCATGTGGTTAGAGAAAAGGATGAATAAGGGATAGTTTGCCCAATCTAAAAAAATCCACAAAATATCAAATGGTTATTGAGGAATCTCATCCTCTAAATACACAAACACACATATAGACACATTTGAGTGAAATCTCTATGTAAGGTTTATGAGTGGACATGAACAAGACTTGCATATGATCAAAGGAAGAAATTCATTATGATCTTTATTGTAGAGTTGGAAGTTCACACATCAACCAAATCATGAATCCATAAACTATTCACACAACCTCAATTTTTTAAGTCTGTTTTTATTGTCATTTACTAACTATGTGACTTCGACAAGTCCTTTAACTCTTCTATATCTTAATTTCCTCACATAAAATGAAGTAGATTAAATAGACTCTAAGGTCGATTCAAGTTTTAAATCTATGGTCCTTTAGGCTCTAAGATTTCTTCCACCTCTAAAGTTCTATGCTCTATGAGTATCCATTTAAATAAAAGCTTGCATTTAAATACAAAAAAATGAGGGAAATCTGTCTCCCTACATAAATAACCTAGTGGTCAATGTTCATGGAACAAGCATTTACTAAGTACTTTTAAAATTTTATCTAATTTGATCCTTACAGCAATCTTGTAAAATAAGTGATAATATTAAATCCATTTTATAGTTGAGGAAATTGGGGCAAATATAGATTAAGTGACTTGCCCAGAGTTAGTAAGTGTCTGATTCTGGATTTGAATTCATGTCTTTCAGGTTGAATGAATAAAAACATTCAACCGTCTATCCTCTGGGAAAATAATTGCCTCTGCTAAAAAAGTTGTGTACTACTTGCACTATTTAAGAGAAGTCAACCTATGGATACAGAAAGGATAGGATTCTTCTGTTCTTTGCTACCTAGACTGAATGAACAATATATAATTGATCTGAAGGAAGCTATAGCTGTTTGACACCTCTGTCATCTCTATGGTAAGATCAACTATAGAAGAGCCACAGAGGATTTGAGATAATGTTAGAAAATAGAAGTCAGGGCAGTGTTTCATGATAGACACCATTTTGTTGTTGTTGTTGTTGTTCTTTGTGATTATCTACACTTTGTAGATATCCTTGAATCCATAATCAGAATTTTCCTCTACTTTGAAAAAACCAATGAACCAGCATCACATCCTGCTGCCATAGAACAAACAGGTTTTCTTGGTCACCAATCACTTGCTTTCCAAACACCACATGACTTCTAAGGGGACAAGCTGTGCTATTCTCAAATGAAATAAAATCCAAAATGATGAAATTAAGCTTGAGTTGCCATGAAAAATTCTCTTAGAAAAAGGAACATAGAAGTTGTTAGGGCAGCCAGAATACTGAAAGGAAATGCCAAATTATCTGTCATCTAAATATTGTTTATAGGCATCATTACCATTTAGACTTGCTGGAGAATTATTGGTTTTATTTTAATCTTCAATAACTGCTATTGATTTAGCTTTACCTACTTGTACATGTTGATTTTTGGCATCCAGCCGTGACAATTTCATAATGGTTTCAGTTTCATTACTTCCTGGCATTATTTCTAAAATTGCTGCTTATAGGACTATATGAAGCTGTTAATTGAACTCCATTCATAGGGGTAATTTATAAAAAGTCTAGAATAAGGACATCCAAATCCTGACTCATGTTACTGTGAGGTGTTTGCTCAGCTGTTATCTGACACAAGAGTTGCTATTCCATTCTTTGTTTTCCATCACCCATTCTGATTGCCACAGATAGATGCCTGTATTTTTTAGATAACTAGAGAATAGTATCATATAATTAAGAGATGGAAGAGAATTTTTATGTCACAGTAATCATTCTTGTTTTTTTTTTGTCAGACATTTGTATATTTATAGATTACAAAGCACTTTTCTCTTCCTAATTATTTAATCAATTAGTATTATACTTGGGATTCCTTTTGTGAATGGGTTGCACTAGATTTCCTCTGAGGTATCTTCTAGTTCTCAAATTCTATGATGCTATGAATTAATAAGCATTTATTAAGCAACTACTATATACCACACCTTTTGTATGTTCCAACAGGTATGTTCATATTTTTGAGATTGTTTTTTTTTTATAACAAGCAAGTTTAAACCCACATATATAATACAATGTTGAAAAACAGATGATTGGTGACCAAGGATTCTTTTATGGCAGCAGATATAACTCAGTATTTTGGATAGGAAAATAAGTAGGATAAATTTTTAATCTTGGGAATATTTGTGATGCAATTGTTGGGTAAGAATTTGAGCCTCTAAAGATCACTATTATATTAGCTCTACCTATTCTTTAGTAACAGTCTCATCCAATTTCTTATAGTCCAAAAGAAATATTAATTTTCTAGCATGAGAACTATTATGCAAAGAGATTAAAATCCTCTGCACACCTCAGTAGATTTCACTGTGGCCAAAAAAGTATTGCTGTGTAGCTAATTTTCTTCCAGAGATTGATTGTGAATGATCAAATACTTTTTTCTGATACAGGACTATTAACTTCCTTATAGGTAAATACTACATTCTATGAGGCTCTCTTTTTCTGTCTGTCTACTGTCTATCTCTCTTTCAGTCTAGATAGATAGATAGATAATAAACATGTCACAGAAAAAATTATTTTGTCTATGGTATATTCATTTAGTTATGAAAAATAAGAAACCACAACTATGTTATTTATTAAATGCTTGTTTCATAAATTATTTCTTAGAGGCCAGTAAGTTTACTCAAAAGATATGCTTAAATAGGAAGCAAATATCTTTAAAAGGGAATGACTAGAGGGGGCAGCTGGGTAGCTCATTGGATTGAGAGTCAGGCCTAGAGAGGCAAGGTCCTAGGTTCAAATCAGGCCTCAGACACTTCCCAGCTGTGTGACCCTGGGCAAGTCACTTGACTCCCATTGCCCACCCTGACCACTCTTCCACCTAGGAGCCAATACACAGAAGTTAAGGGTTTAAAAATGTAAAAAAAAATAAAACAAAACAAAAAGGAATGACTAGAGACATGGTCACAGTATAAAAAGTCAATCTTTATGAATTCTCTGATAGGTTAGAATTATTTTTTTCAGAATGGGTTGTATTAAAGTGATGATTTAGTGAAAGAGCCTTTAACTGGTTGTGTTACTGTGGGAAAGCTTCTTAACATCTCTGGAATTTCCAAATTTGTAAAAATGGGAATAATAAAAAATAACAATGATAATAATAGCATTTATATTTTACTTAAAGTTTTGCTAAGCATTTCATATTATCTCATTTGAACCTTACAACAACTCTGCACTGTGGGTGCTATTATTTATTTTGTAAATAAAAAATGACAGACAAAAGTTAAGTGATTTGCCAAAGGTCACACATCTATTGTGGGAAAGGAAGCATCTCCCAGGATTACACATGGGGTCTTACCTTCATCCTATGTGACTGAGATTGAACAGACATGATAGAAGTAGACATGGAAGAGAGACAGAGAGAGAGAGAGAGAGAGAGAGAGAGAGAGAGAGAGAGAGAGAGAAAGAGAGAGAGAGACAGAGAGACAGAGAGAGAGAGACAGAGAGAGAGACAGAGAGAGACAGAGAGAGAAAGAGAGAGAGAGACAGAGACAGAGAGAGAGAGACAGAGAGAGAGAGAGAGACAGAGAGAGAGAGAGAGAGAAAATGTTGAAGACAAGGAAGTAGGAGTGCTTTTTCTGGAGGAACCGGCCAAGTAGGAGGTGGCAGAGGGAGCCATATGAAGAGCACCCTCATGGCTAACAGGTTTTTCTCTCTAATTATTTGCCTCTACTTATCCAAGTAAATACTAATAAAATTTATGAAAAATAAGGACCATATTCTTAATTTTATTTCTTACACTATTAAATATTTGAGATGAGATTTGAACTCATCTGCCTGTCTCAAGGTCTAGTACTCTATCCCCTGCATTACCTTTATTCTTTATTCAAACTTATAATACCAGACAAAGAAGTTTTACATCATTTTAAGATGTAAAGCACTATATAAATAGATTTCTTATTCTAGTAGTGCAAGAGTTCTAGAATGTCATCAATGTGAAGTCATATCCCATAGATACTCATCTATCTCCTCTTAAAACTAAGTATAAGTAACTTATCTAGTCACTCAGATGCCTTCTTTAAGGTTTCTTTGAGTATATATGAATGAAAAAAATCTACATCTATATCTATACACATACATATGTACATATATACACACATTATATAGAAAGAGTGAAAGAAGAGGGGGAAAGAGAGAGAAAGAGAAAGAGAGAAGGAGAGAGAGAGAGAGAGAGAGAGAGAGAGAGAGAGAGAGAGAGAGAGAGAGAGAGAGAATATTGAGTGCAAATAAATAGAATGCACAGGATATCCATGGCCTAATATGTTAATAATGAGAAGTGCAGGCCCACTAAAAAAAATTGCCCAGCCTTTTTAAGCATCCATTCTATTCTCCTCTTCATTCTATTCTCTTCTTCATGTTTAATTCATGGACCAAGTCATATGATATCGATAAAAACACAGAGACATATTGATACTAATACTCAAGAAAAAATTCTCGACAGTGAGGAGGGGAGAGGGAAAGACATATTTCTTTAGCTTTTGTCTGGAAAACTATGTAGGACTAGGCTACAAGAAAAGTTTAAATTATTCTCAATTTTAAATCAGCAATAGTGATGAGAAGCAGATGACCATAACAATGGGAAGCTGATAGCAGCTATAGAAATATATAGTAGAGTACTATACTTAAAGTAAAGTGTCATAACTTACAGAATGAATGTTGAGGCAAAGCAGTGTAGACATTTTTGGACCACACCAAAGAGGTATAAGATGTAGGTAGGACTGAAGACCAGCCAGAATTATTATGTGAAAGAGCAATGCAGGAAGCCTTTCCTAATCTCTCTTAATTACAGTGACTTCCCTCTGTTATTTATATCTTACTTACCAGGTAAATAGTTTGTATTTAATTGTTTGCTTGTTACCCACATTAGATTGTGAGCTACTTGAGGGCAGGGATGTCATTTGCCTTTTTTCCATCCCCAGTGCTTATAGAATAGTGACTGGCAAGTGGTAAGCACTTAGTAAATATTAATGGATTATTGACTGACCTCACCTTTCATTTGTAATAATGTGAGTCACATTAGATATTTAGATCCTGAAGGAAAAATGAAGGAGAAAGCGTTGGGAAGCATGAATTCTTTTCTTCTCTGGTGGGATCTCTACCTCTAGATATCATCATAAGGCCAAAGTGACAATACTGGGCCCTGGGAAAGGTAAGGAGCACCTTAGGACAGAAGCTTTTGCCTCTCTAGCAATCCTGAGTCCTGTTCCTTCATAAGAGAGCCAAAGTGGTACTGTATGCCAGAAAAATTGTTTAGGCCTTTGGGGAAGGTAGACCTCACCAAAGGACAATTTTTTGTTATTGTTATTTGTTTGTTTGTTGTTATTTGTCTTACCACACTCAAGCCTAGGGTTCTTCCTAGCGTTTTAATAAACCTGTTTTATGCTCCATTCCTTACTGACTTGGTGCTAACAGAGGAATTTCAAATACCAATTAAAGACTTACATATGACCTAAAGGTAGAGGTTCCTTGAGGAATCCTGGGTAGTGAAGATGAGCCATAGAGGATGGTACTATTATTGATAAACTTCCTAGATTGAATTGTGTTTCTCTATCCTCAGTCATTATAAGAATTTGAGTTATGTTCATCTATTTGGGTCACCATTCAGAGTTGTTCCCTTTCGATTCCCCCATCAGAGATCTCTAGGTATCTTGGGATCCCATGGGCCTTTCCACATTAGAAACTGATCTATGAAGATAATATGACAATTGGACATGACCTAAGACAATAGTCTATCATTCTACAGAAGAGAAAATTGAGACCTAGAGAGTATAAGTGACTCCCATAGTTGCACAGATAGAAATGGCAGTTCCAGATTTTGAGTTTAGGTCTTCTGACTCCAAAGTAACATCTTTCACTTTAGGGTTGAGATTTGTGTCACTGGCTGAATGAAGTGTGACCACTTCTCTCTTATCAAAATTACAGAGTTAAAAATGGTTGACAAACTCTGAAAATGTTAAAGTCAACACCCTCCCCCCCAAACCTGGCTCAGATATGCTCGAAACAAACATGACAAGGACAGAGGAGGCAGGCGTGCACATTGTATATGAAGAACTGAAAGAAGAGCCTATTTACTCACATCATTGTTGGGTGGGTGGGTGGGAGGTAAGATTAGGAATTCAAATGTCACCAAGATCTTTGCTTATTGTTTTCTACAGATCCTGTAATTTTAATTTTCATTAAAATGCTAAACCTCTTGAGTAAAATGAAAATTTGGACTATGTAGTTTTATACTGATGTCAAATTTCTCAAGCCTTGGGTCTTCCATGATCACTTTTATGTTGACCAACATGAATTTAGAAAAACAAAAGAAAACAATTTAAAAATACATTTAAAAAATATACTTCCTGGTCATTGAATTGAGTGCATCATGATGGAACCCTCACTTTCTTTTCCTTTTCTGACAGTGACAACACAGTAGTAAGCCAGGCATGACAGCCAACACGTGTATTTGACACCCGTTGTAAACTCGTGTCTTCCTTTACAGCTGTTTCTGTAAACACATATGAATAATAGTTCTCCTGTGCCCTGTGCTGAGCCAGAGTTGCTTTTCTTGGAGACTGGCCAGCTGCTAATGGGAATGCACTCTGTGTGCATGTATGTGCTGTGCTTGGCCTCAGTCAAGCCCAGGGCTACAGCTGATGGTTATACACCTCTCCCTGAGGGGATTCCTATGGGTTAATGATTTTTCCTTGTGAGAGACAGGAAGATTTTCATTCAGTCTTTTGGGAGGATGAAGGTAAACTACATATTGTCAGAAGTGTGGGACTCTTTAACAATGGTAATGAGGCTTTAGATACTGGTCTTCATTCTAACTCCCAGACTTAGAAAAAAAAAAAAGTTTCACTTGTTTTGAATTCCTCTCCAAGTACTACAGAAGAGGAAAAAAAATTCCATTTGTTCCATCTAGTTAGCATTGCTGGTTCTGCTTTTTCCCCATTACTGCAACTTTATAGAATGAAATGCAGAAAAAAAAGAGACTAATTTAAGAGCAAATCCACCCTAAAAAGTAAAAATCAATCGCTCTTTTCACACAGGGAGCCCAAGGGAATTGAAACCTGGGGATCTAGGGTATTTTGCTACTAGTTTTTGACGTATGTTCTGATGAAAAAGATCAATCGTTTTCTCTTGGGGATAAAACATCGTAAGGTTCAAATAGTCAGACGTTTGTATGTCTCTTTATCTAATGGCAAACAGTACAGAAGTCAGCCATGAACACCTCTTTCCTGACAACATGTGACAAATAACCCACTGGGCCTCAATGTACCCATTGCTTGCCTTCTTTTTTTGAAAATTCAAAAAAGAAGAAAAGCTCCAAATGACATATTCTATATAAATATAGATTAACTCCAAGTAGTCTTAGGGAGGCAAATGCAGAATTTTGGAACTTGGAATGGATCTCAAAGGTCATCTAAAACAACTCCCTTACCAGAAACATTAATCATCTTTACAATATTCCTGATTAAGTGGTCATCCAGCCTTTATAGAAATCTCATATAATGGAGCCTGTCCTATTTTTTCAAACAATTCTAATAATTAGGAATTGCTTCTTGATCTTAGTTTAAACCTGACTCCTGAAGCTTCCTACCACTGATCATAATTCTTTCAGATTAATTAGAATAAGCCTTTGGAAATTTAACACTGGCCTGTACCCCCTTTATGGCACCCCAAACCTTTGGCTTTTAAAGGGGAAAAGTTTGATATTAAGATTGGAAGCATCAATGTGCTTCTTCCATCTCTTTGCTAAATAAGAGTGGAGACAAGCTCTTTGTTCATCTGTAAACATGCTTCTTAAGATAACATGGCAGAGAAAAGTGGACATGCACACTATGGAACCATTCTAAACATCTTGTGCCTCGGCATCCAGAAGACCTGCCTACTGTCCAGAGTCTGTCTAGTGCTCCATCAAAGAGGCTTGGAAAAGCAACTTCACAAAGAGCATAAATTGGGTTATGGGGAGAAGTAGAGTCTCTTTCCTTGGAATCCCAACCGGACTGAGTACATGTAGGGTTAGGCTCTGTCTGGCTCTGGTCTGGGGTGAAGGAAGCAGAAGCCAGAAAGTAAGGAAAGGAGCTGCCCACATGTGGCTGGTGTCTTCTCTTTCTCTGGCCCGGTTTTTTATTATTTAATAAATAATTATAAATTAAGAAAAACCCATTCTTCAGAGAATTTTAATCATAACAAGCCTCTGTTTCTCTTTGAGTCTATGGATTTAGGGAAGAGAGACCATTTCTCAGGGACTTGTTTCTTTATCTGTAATATGAACTAATTGGTTTTTAAGGTCTTCTCTAAATTTAGGATGCTTTCTCCTATAATTCCATTTTTGTTGTCAAGTTTTCACTTTTCTCTAACAACACAGCCTAAAGGGTTATGGAACTGTTGAAAGCAATCAACAGTGAAATAAGGCTAGGAATGAGACCTGGATTTCTTTGGTATACAGATTTCCCCCATGTGGAAGCTCACTCTCTCAATATATTGCAACATCTTTCCTATAACTTATAATCTTCAGTTATGTTATAATTTATTGTTATAATTAAAATCAATCTTGGAGACTTTATATTAAATTTATAATTATTTATTAGTAAAGAGAAATAGAGAGAGAAAGGTTACCAGATTGTCCTTTAACTACTCCCTGGTGTGCTACTTCACCAGGTCCCAGATTCCCTACCTGCCCTGGCCCATTTTACAAGGGGTGACAAGGGGCTCCAGCTAGCCACATGTTCAGGCCAAATAAATTAAAGCCAGTAAAGGAGTGGGCTTGTGTTCATGAAGGAACTGGAGCAAAAATAACAGGAGTTCTGGCTTGCCTGGCTCTTATACCCCCCATGATGTTATACCTAGTTGGCTTTGGATTGGACTGTTTGGGTCATGTGTGTTCTGATGTCCAGGCACATAATCACGCCAGGCCACCACATCAGAGGCCACACGGGGGCTTCCAACTACACATTTCTGAAGTCAGAAACTGCCCTGTCACACTGCATCCTGCCGTAAGGCACATATACCAGCTGTGAGTCATATTTTTATGTTGATTTCACACATTTAACTAGAACAAATATGTTGAACTAGAAAAGAAACAGGCACCTCTAAACGCTCTATAAGGATCTGTGTGGGCTTCATATTAACTTAGAAAACCACATATTAATATTTTCTAGGTCCCATGGTATTTTTTATTCATTTTGTTAAATATTTACCAATTATATACTTTTAAACCCTTACCTTCCATCTTCTAATCAATATTGTATATTGGGTTTGGTAAGAGCTAGGCAATGAGGGTTAAGTGACTTGCCCAGGGTCACACAGCTTGGAAGTGTCTGATATGAGATTTGAATCTGGGATTTCCCATCTTTAGGCCTGGTTCTTAATCCACTAAACTACCTAGTTGTGCCACCCCTCCACCCCCCATTCTCTAATTATATTTTAATCTGGTTTCAGGACATACTTTGAAATGTTGTTGTGGGCTATAATGCTATTCCAGAATGGTTGACACCTCTGGCCCAGAGTACTGAAAAGTGACATCTCCTCCCCTCAAAATCATTCAGTATGTATCAAAAGACAACATAAATTTGAAATCAGGACTTTTTGACTCCAAGATTAAGACTCTATCTAGTGACTATAGCGCATTGCAGGCCATAATAAAATATTACTCTAAAACATGTAGGCTTAGAAGTATTTTCTTTTAGAGAAAGGGTAATCTGGCTGATTACTGGTAAAAAAAAAAAAAAAAAAAAAAGGGTAGATTCCCTTGAATCATTTGATTTTGTACTTTCTTTCCTAGCCTAATTCATTATCTCATGACTACGTTACTTCAAAAGTCTTCTGGCTGATCTTTCTGATTCTGATATATATATATATACACATACACACACACACACACACACACACATATTCATATAGTTTCCAAAAATCTTAGTGCAGTATTAAACTCCTGCTGGTTGTCTCTTCCACTTGAGCTCTTTGAAAGGCAAGACTTTTTTTTCTGTATCCACTTAATGGCTAAGGAACATTTCAAAGACAATTTATATAGCAGAAATCATAGTATATGTAGTAGGAATTTAATAAATTCTTTGATTGATTGATTAAAGTTATATCCTACCATATTAAATCTTAACTCTTCTGCATGGTTATTAATACTTCCATCTGACCTTACTATACAAATCCAAAATTATTTCCCATGGTTTTCCAACATGAACCTTCAGTTTAATGGAGCTAGTTTCTTCATGGTTTCATGAATATGCCATATTTCTTCCTAGTTCATATTATTATTTAACTTTTGCTCATATTCTCTTTTCCTAGAATGCCTTCCTTTCTCTTTAGATTCTAGTTTTTAAAGACTGAATTTCATCCCTGACTTTTTGATCCTTCTTTTCCTTTTTATCTATTTTTCTTTGTAGGTCATTATTTTTATCTTTTACTTTCTTTGCCTCATTTTCGAGCTGGTCAATAATGGCTTTTAAAACATTATTTTCTTGTTTTAGTTCATGTGTCTCTGTTTCCAGATGATGTATTTTGCTTTTTTAAGTTCTTTTCCCAATTTTCTTCAGCCTTTCTTAATTGTTTTTTGAATTGTGTTTTGAATTCTTCCAAAGCTTGGGCCCAATTTGTTGGAGTTTCTGAGTTTTTTCTTGGTGCTCCTTGGTCCGTCCCTGTTCAATTTGTTCTTTGTTCATTACCTGAATAGAAGTTGCCAATCATAATTTCTTTTTTCATTTTCTATTGTTTATTCATATTTTTTCCTTCTTTCTCTTTCCTTTTTGGCTATATTCTTGCTCTTCTGTTTATTTGCTGGATCTGTGAGTATGGGCTTTTCTGCCCTGAAGGGACTTCTTTTCTGTTCAGCTAGTTAACTGGATTAGGCTGATGGAGCTGACCTGTTGTATTAATGTACCTTAAGGCCAGATCTTCCCCTGCTGCCAGCAAAGGCTGAAGGTGAAAGTGAAGGTAGGGAGGCTGAAGGTAGTTATCCTCTTCCCTTCTCTCTACTTCTTTCTGCCAGCTGCCTCCCTGTAAAGTTGCCCCATCAGAGCCCTAAGCTTTCTGTGGTGGTATCAAGGTACTCTGTTGAGGTTGCAGCCTTTGTTCTAGGATCCCAGTTAGCTGGATTCCTACCACAGGTCTCAGCACAGTAGGTGGAGGAAGGGGGGTGGATCTTTCCCTTATACCCAAGAATTCAACTTTATCTGTGTATCTTTCAGGTTGAATCAAGTAGGAAAGACCTGTGGCTCTGTCTTGTTGAGTTTGGCTTTCTGTCTATTTTGAGAATGAATTTTTCTGCCCTCTGGAGGCTTCTTCTCTGTACTATTTATAAACTGGATTAATCCAGTTGAGCTGATCTGCAGAGAAGAATGTGCCGTGAGGCCAAAACTTCCAGAGGCAGAGGTCCAACATGGAGGAATGGTGACTGAAGGCTATGACCAGAGTGCTCTCCTCTCTCCCTTTCTCCTTCAGTTGCCTCCCTGCCAGCTATGGACAGAGCCCTAAGCCTTGAGGAGCTGTGGTAGCATGGCACTCCCTCCAGACTGGAGCCCTTGATTCAAGATCCCACCAACCATCAGAGTCTCAGTACAGTAGTGGGAGGGATCCTGGGACCATCCTTCTTTCTTTTCCTTAAACCTGAGAATTCAACCTTCTCTGAATGCTTTTTAAATTGAATTGATCAGGAAGGTCCCCCAGTTCTGTCCTGTTGATGGATTTGGTTTTCTTTCCCCCTTGAAACACTTCGTTTTTGATTGATATAGAAGGGTTTTCACAGAGGAATCAATTTTTTCTGCTGCTAAGCTGTCATCTTGACTCTGCTTCCCCTTCTTTTCTCTTTCAAGGTTTCCAATCTCACAAATTTTTCAAAAACTGGCACAGGTCTCACTTCTTCCATGAAGACTTAGATCAGACTCTTCTCAATTCCTCTGAATATGAAGATTTAAAGATGAGAAATGTTATCTATATCTATATGCATATATAGTTTTTATTGTTGTTGATTTCTATACTTTAATATAAATTCACCAAGTATATTGCAAAATCCTCAGATAAATAAATCTGCTTTATACTTCTTTCAATGGCCTAAGAGGAAAAGCAATGTTGTTTAGTGAATGGAGGAATGATCTCAGTGGCAAGAAAACCCTGCTTCAAGTTCATCTCAATCATATACTAGTTGTATGATGCTTGGTAAGTCACTTAATCTTTGTGCTTAAGAAAACTCTCCAAGAAGAAACTTTTTTTCTGGTGCTGATTTGCATTGGTAGAGGGATTTTTTTTTAACAGTGTCTTTCCCCATCTATCAATGAAATATCAGGCCTAGCAAAATAATTATAATAATAATAGAAAGCATTTATAGTGCTTCAAAGTTTGTAGCATACTTTATAAATGTTATCTATTTTTTTATCCTCACAACTCTATGAGATAGGTGCTAATGTTATTTCTGTTTTACAGATTAGAAAACTGAATCAGAGATAGGTTGAGTGACTTGCCCAGGGGTATACATAGCTAGTAATATCTGAAATAGAACTCAGGTTTTCTTGACTTCAGGTCCAGGCTTCTTATCTTCTTTAACATCCAGTTGAAATAAACAACATTAATTGAGTTTGGCAAATAATTGATTGTAACCTTTTTTTTCATATTTCTTAAAATGAAGTTGTTTATCCTAGTATTTCAATATCTCTTTAAACATCAAAATACACTTAAATGGAATCCTATCACTTTAGAAACAGATAACTACTTGTTATCTATACTTAAAAAAAGTGGCAACTTTATTACTCTGCAGCTGCTTATAATATACATATGTCTCTCTCTACATCTATTAAATATGCTTTGCATGTAATGATCCTCTATGCTTCAATGGACAGTTCAATTTTGGTGGGTGATTGTACGACAGGGTTCAATTTTTTCCACTATACCTTATTTCCTATAATCATCCTTAAAGAAATCAACATCTATTTGGATGACTCATCTGTCACCCTGATCCTCCTCAAGTCTAATGACCTTCTTCATTCTATTTTAATCTCCTAGGAAATTGTCCATATTTTGCATTGGGAGTGGATTCACCACCAAAACCTTAAATTCAGAGAACTATGTTTCTGAACTTCATATACATGTATATTTTACTTCTCTTTTTCCTCTTTACACTTAGAAACCTCGTTCATTTTCGTTGTGACCTCCAACAATTCTCAAGCCTTTTATAATTTCACTTGTCTCCTTTTCCACTCAATCTATTGTCAGTGCTTTGTCTATATGGGGGTAAAGTAGGAAGTGAGGAGACTCTCTTTATCTCCTCTTTATACAGTATGAATTTACCTTTTCCTTTCTTCACACACAAAAGTTTTTCTTTCTAATGTTGCTTACAATACAGAGTAAAAGTTGTATGAAATCTATCCATACTAACCTCTACTCTTGATTCTGTCTTCTTCCTCCTCCTCTTCTCTTTATTTCTCCTCCCTTAGAATTTCTATTCTTTATAATCTTTCTGTATCCTAGCCACCAAACTCAGTTCTAACACTAATCCTTAAAAAATTCTTTTGAAATTCATTGTTACTTCCTTGATATATCTACACCATTTCTTCCTTTTGCTGACACATCTATAAAATATATATGTGTGTGTGTGTATGCATGTGTGTAGTATAGATATACAGGTATGTATGTATTCAGAGATTTCTAAAATCTCATTATCATACATAACTCCCATGCTGTCTAGCTTCTTTACCCATCACTCTATAGAAATTTTTCTTCCAAAGGTCACTAATAATTTCTTAATTACTAAATCAAATTATTTTAATCAGTCAAATTTTTATTATAATAATACAATATATTATATTTATATAATAAATACAACATATTATATTTATTGTTAAATGCTCATTTTAAAATTTTGTGTTCCAAATTCTCTCTCCATCCATTCTCTCCCATACCCATTAAGAAGGCAAGCAATATAATTCTAATCCTAATTTTTCATGACTTTTCTGCAAAATTTAGTGTTGCTAACTACTTTCTTCTTAATGAAACCTTCTCTTTTCAACTTTTTTTGACATTACACTGTGTTTTTTTCTATAATTTTGACTACTCTATTGTTCTCATTGAATCACACCACTTTCTTTTCCTGTCCTTTAAATATGTACTCATTTTAAGGTTCAGTACTTAACCCTCTACTCTCCCCTATAGTATCACTTGACTATATGCTACAATGAAAATGTTGATGTAATCAACCCACATCTTGTCCAGATGTGTCCTGTAGAGTTGAATCTCACTCCATCTAAGGTTTAAAATGAATTGAGTGTGTCATAGTAGCCACTAAAGTTTATGTGAACCAAAGGTTCATTAAGTGATGCTTAGTAAGGGAAACAAGGAAGGGAAGATGACCTACAGTACTTTGCTTTGAATAGGCCACACAGGGATAATTATGTTTACCTCTGGGTGGCACAAACTAAGAAGAAAACTGACAAGTTGGAGTGAGAGGATCTTGATAAGGATGCTGGATATCATGCCTTGTAAAGAATAAATATAAAAATGCTTAATGTGGAGAAGAGAAGATCTAAAGGAAATATGAAGGTTCTCTTCTGAAAATTAAATTACATTTCATTATTCCTCAATTATAAGCAAAAACAGTTTCCAATATTTTAAAATATTTTTTAAATTTAATATTAAATTTAAATTTAAGCTTAAATTTAAAAAATTAAAGAATTTTGAATCTTGAATTCTCTCCCTTCCTCACTCTCACCCCTCACTGAAATGGTAGCAATCTAATATAGATTTTTATATGCACCATCATGGAAAACACTTTTCTGTATTAATAATTTTGTGGAAGAAAAATAATTAAGAAAGTAAGTGAAAAAAGTTTGCTTTGGTCTAGGTTCAGACTCCATCAACTCTTTCTGTGGAAGCAGATGTCATTTTTCATCAGGATTCTTTTGGAAATTTTTTGTGCATTGTATTGCTGAGAATAGTTAAGTTATTCACAGTTGTTCATTGTACCATATTGCTGTCACTGTGTACAATAATCACCTGGTTCTAACTACTTTACTTGGCTTCTGTTGACTTAAATCTTTCCAAGTTTTTCTGAGTTCCTGCTTGTTATTTCTTATAGCTTTCTATTTCTATATGACATTATGATCATGTGATGAGTAGCCCTTTGGGCATAATTCAAATTTGCTCTACAGAGTGGTTAGATCACTTCACAATTCCTGAACAGTGCATTAGTGTCTCATTTTTTTAAACACTTACCTTTCAACTTGGAATCAATACTATATATTGGTTCTAAGGCAGTAGAGTAGTAACAGATAGGCAATGGGGGTTAAATGACTTGCCCAGGGTCACACAGCTAGAAAAATGTCTGAATCCAGATTTGAACCTAGGACCTCTATCATAATAGCCAATCTAATAGGTGTGGAGTAGTACCTTGGTTGTTTTAATTCTCATTTCTCTAATTAATAGTGATTTATAACATTATTTCATATCTATCTGTCTATGGAGAGCTTTTATCTAAGAACTGCCTATTCATTGACCATTTATCTGTTGACAAATGACTTGTTTTCTTATAAATTCAGTTTCTCTATGTATTTGAGAAATGAGGTTTTTGTTGGAGATACTTATTGTAAAATATATTTTTACCATTATGATTATTGTGTATTACTCTCCATTCTATTCTCTCCCCTCATTTTCTCTCTCCTTTCTTTCTGTCCATCTTTAAAAGTGTTTAGTTTCCAGCTATCACATCTCTCAATTTGCCTTTTTTTTCTATTAACCTTGCTTCTCTTATCCCCTTTACCCAGTACTTTATTTTATAGTAAGATAGATTTCTATACCCAAATGATTGTGCATGTTCTTCATTTTTTTGAGCCAATTCCAATGATTGTAAGGTTCAAGAGCTCTCCTTCCCACTTTCTCCATCTTCCCATTCATTGTAAAAACTCTTTGATGCCTCTTTAATATGCAACCATTTACCTCATTCTATTTCTTCCTTCTTCCTTCTCCCCAAAGCATTCTTCTCTCTCACCCTTTAAATTTATCATTTTTAGATCTCATCCCATTATGTTCAACTCACATCTTAGGCATCTGTTTATGTATTTTCCTAATTGCCCTAAAAATGATAAAGTTCTTTGAGGTTACAAGAATTATCTTCCCATATAGGCATGTAGACAGTTTAACCATGTCTTTTGATTTCTCTTTCTTATTTAATGTTTTATACTTCTCAAGTCTTATATTTGACAGTCAAATTTTCCATTCAGCTCTGTGATGTTTTTCTTTAATCAGGAATGTGTGAATGTCCTCTGTTTCATTGAATATCCACTAGGACATTAGGATTATGCTCAGCTTTTTTGAATAAGTGATTCTTGGTTGAAGTCCAAACTCTTTGATTCTGGGAATATCATATTTCAGACCTTCCAATCTTTCAATGTATTAATTGGTGTCTGGTATTATCCTGGCTGTGGCTTCACAAAATTTGAATTCTTTTTTACTGTTTGCAATATTTTCTCCTTGATCAAGGAGTTTTGGAATTTGACTATAATATTCTTGGGAATTAGGCTTTTGGGATGTCTTTTAGGAGGTGATTAGTGAATTCTTTAATTTCTCTTTTGTCCTCAGGTTCTAGAATATCAGGGTAGTTTTTCTTCATGATTTCTTGAAAGATAACGTCTCAACTTTCCTTTTTTTAAAAATCACGTCTTTCAGTTTGTCCAAAAATTTTTAAATGATCTCACCTGGATTTATTTTCCAGGTCAGTTGTTTTTCCCATGTGATATTTCACATTTTCTTCTAGTTTTTCAGTCTTTTGACTTTATTTTATTGTTTTTTGATGCTTCAGGTAGGCATTAGCTTCCACTTGCCCAAGTCTTTTTTAAGACATGATTTTCTTGAGTGAACTTTTGTACCTCCTTTTCCATTTGGCCAGTTCTACTTTTTAGAAAGTTCTTTTCCTCAGTTAATTTTTGTTCCTCTTTTTCAATATGAACTTTGTGCCTTTTAAACAGTTCTTCTCTTCAGTGGATTTTTGTTCCTGTTTTTCAACTGGCCTATTCTTGTTTTTAAGGTATTGTTTGGTTCAATATTTTTTATTGATTCTTCTTATCATGAATTTCTTATGTCACTGTTATTTCTTTTCCAAACTTTTCTCCTACCTTAATATTTGAGCTCTTTCATTAATTTTTTTGTTTTGGGGACCAATTCATATTTTTCTTGGAGGTTTTGGATACATCAGTATTAACTTTGTTATCTTCTGATTTTGTGTTTTGGTTTTCCCTGTCACCAAAATAACTTCCTATGTTGAATTTCTTTTTTTAGTTGTTTATTCATTTGACATCATTTTCTTTTTCTTTTAACTTAAAAAAAGCAAACTTTTAAAGTTGAAATCTGTTCCTGTGGTGGAGCGAACATTGTCCCAACCTTCAGTTTCCTTATGAATCTGCCTTCAGAGGTAGCACTGGGGATCTATAAGTTTTTAATTCTTCCAAAGTGTTATGCTCTCAGGAGATTAGATGTTTAATACTCTCCCTGCCCGTGTTCTATTATGTGAACAACCACAAGCACTCTTCTGTAACTGTGATGGGGTATCCTGTTCTCCCACAACCCTAAGTTCTAGTGCTCCTCCTTACCCTGAGATCACAATTCACGACTATAACTTGGATATGTGTATGAGTAATGTGATAGCAATCTTATACCCATAGGCAGCAAAAGAATCCCTCTATTTTTCTGAGTAGTTGTATGATTCTCTCTTATCAACTGATAAAGGCTCTCTCAAAGTATTTGTGCTATTACATAGACAGCAGATTAAACTTGTTCTATTTGGCCCAGATGATAAGGACTAGGAACGGTTGATGAAAGATGCAGAGAGGCAGATTAATTTCAGTGTAAATCTGATTTATGTTTCAAAGAGCATTTATTAAGCATCTAATACAAGTCAGACACTATGCTAGGTACAAAGAATGAAATAATCCCTACTCTCAAGAAACTTATCTTCTAATAAGGCAAAGAACAAGGTATGAATTTTACACATCTAAGTATATACAGAATAAATATAAAGGACATAAATACAAATGCATTAAAAGTAAATTCAAGATTGTTTTAGAGGGAGAGCACTAGTAGCAGCTGAGATCTGAAAAGTTTGATTGAAGAAGTTAGTGTTTTTGTTTCTTGAAAGAACATTCCTTTGATTTTCTATAATAATAACCTCATTTTGCTTTTCCTCTGATCTAGGAAATCCTTAGGAACAATTTTCTTTTACTCATGTCCTGAAAAAAATTTTAATCATAACATTAGCACATATTAAACATAGACCATGCTTAAATAAGACAGTAACCAACATGAAAGGCTCTTGTAAAGAATAAGTCACCCTTTCTGCTAAATATTTTCGTCTTAGTGGTCCAACTAATATACACCAACTTCACTGCACTATTTAGTGAAATCCCTACCTCGTGCTATTCTGGACACCAAAACCAATTCAATGTCTCCTATGACTTTTGCTTCATTCCATTTGGAGGCCACAGGCTCAAATATATATTGAGCCTGGGGAATCTGAGGGAATCTAATGTTTGGCAATAGTTCCTTTCATTTTCTTTACTTAGCCTTACTTTTGTTTTCTCTCTCAACATGACACACCATCTCTGTGGCTAAATCTTCCATCATTAGCCCATGAGTGACTAGCATGAGAAATTAATGAAAGAGTAGAAACCAAAGAATTAGTTTTATTCCCATTAATTTACATACCTGCTTCATAATGAAAAGTTTTCTGCAAGTGGAATTGTTTTAAAGTAAAAATCTTAGCTTCCCTCACAAAAGGTTTTCAAGAAGACACTGGATGAAAATTCACTGGATATATTGCAGAAAGCATTCATTTTCTAGACTGGGTAAGATTTGAGAAGCTCCTTTTACTTCTTACATTCTTTGATTTTGGATGGATTTGATTCCCTGCTTATTCTTCAACAGAATTAGTCCAACCTGTATTTTCTTCTAACACATACTGCTTTGCTTGCTTATGACATTAAGGTTTTTTTTTTTTATTTTAAATTTTAGAGGTTTCATGGTTTTATTTATAAGCAGAGAGAAAGAAACCAGTGAGATCATAAGATTACAGACTCATAGATTTAACAATAGAAGAGATTTTCAAGGCATATAGTTCAAGTTGCTTATCTTATAGATCAGGAAATTAGGAAACTGGGGAAGTAATCTAAATGAGGTCACATAACAGGAGATAATAGAACTAGGATTGAACCTTGATCCTCTGATTCCAAATCCAGTGTTCTTTTTAGAAGACGAATAAATTGAAGGTAAGATATTAATGGTATTAAAGGTAGTATGGCATAACAAATACATTTCTGAATTTCTGGTTAAGTAGTTCTGAGCACTGCTTATAAAAATTACTAATTGCATGACCCTATGTAAAACCCCATAACTTTTCTAAGCCTCAATTTCCTCATCTGGATCATGGGCTAATAATAATTAAATACCTCCCCTTGCTGTGAAGGTAAAATAACCCTGTACAGGGAAAACACTTCTCAGATTTTGAAGTGCTTTATAACTGTCTGATGTAGATAGAACAATGTCCTTGAGAATATGGGATAGAATAGGATTAAAAATAGGGGTAGGGCCTAGCTTTGGAAAGGAGAAAAGAGACCTTATACTCTGATTCTGGAGGGAAAGAATAAGATAAATCTCTGGAAACCTAGAAGAAGACCTAGAAGTGTTTTGAAATGGAAAGTAGAGATGATTGATTTGGCTAGTTCAAGATTTATAGGCAAAATATAGTTATATTTTGGACCCTGAGGATAGAGGAAAAGGTTTAAAATAGCTACTGGGGTCACATAAAGGAGGAATAAAACACTTATGACCTTATTACTTATAGCAATAATTTAGCAAAGACATGTGTATGTATAAATATATGTATATATATATATAATATATATATATTTTTTTAGTTGCTAAATATTTTATGAGACAAGTAGTTGGCATGTTGAAAAGGCAAGTGGACCTGTGGTCAGGCCTAGTCTGTGGTTAGAAGTGTGACCACAGAAGACTCACTTTCCTCTCTAGGCCCCAAGCAAATGATTGAGACCCTAAGTTATGGCGGAGCTGTTGATTTACCATGGGGAATGGAAGATCCACATTGATTTCCCTAATCAGTGAAATATCAGATCTGGAATGTATTAGCCTGAAAAGTGGGATTATATGTCTTTTTTCTGTCTTCCTAAGGAGATGATAAATTTTTTTGTGAATAGGGGTAATACCTCATACCATGTAGTTTTCTATATTTCAACAATAAATACAACACATCATACAGAGAAGGATCTTAATAAATATTAATTATGAAAGAGGTAGCATGATGTAGAAGATAGCCAGCCTGCCTGAGAGCCAGGAATACCTAAGTTCAAGGCTCATATCTGAAACATATTGATTGCCTGACCTTGATAAAGTCACTTATACCCTCATTTTTATAACTCAGATAGATCAATGCTGTGACCCAGACAGTACATCCCAAACCAGATTAAAATATGATTGGGGAACTATTCAACAAAGTAGATAAAAATACAGCATAATGTACATATATGAAATAGATAACCTTCCTAAAGGGATGTGAGATGATGATACAATCCACCTAGGAACCTCCCCAGGACCAGTGAAACACAAACTTTAAAATAGGAAAATCAAGTTTATTAATGTTAGACAAATAATAAATATAGTCCTAAATATATCCAGCTATATCTCCTCCCTCCAACCTGTGAGATCCTCATGGATCTTCTGGTCTTCTCCAACCCTTCTTATATCTCACTGCTCTTATCTAAACCCCCCAAAACTATCTGACTCTAAACTACTCTAATTACTATGGATTAACAAAAAGAGGAAAAAGGAAAGGATTCATGGGTGAATTTGAGCCCTTACCCAAAGTCTGGGGGCTACACTATATAACCCAAAGTCCCAGATGACAATCCTTGTATCACTTTGGCCCGAGAGGATTTCTAGCAGTGATCTCACTGGAAAATGGTCTCTGTATCTTAGGGAAAACAGTTTTCTCCAAAACAGATTCTCAACCAAGGAGTCAATAATCTCTCTATGAAATTAGGACTACCTAGGGAAAATCTCTCAGAGCAAAACCTCCTTCCTCCAGCTCAGCCAAAAAGGAGTCCCAGGAATGACTGTTAATTCCAGTAAACTCCCACAATCCTTCTCTCCTCATCAGAATCCTCTTCCAGGGTTTGTATCCAAATTCTCCTCTTTTCCTCTTTAAGCTAATCCATGAAATATATTCTACTCTTTACCTATCTTCCTACATATTGTTAATATATGGTTTTCTAAGTCATTATGCTGTAAGACTTTTATGTGTAATTTAGTGCTACCTGCTCTCCCCTCCTTACTATCTGTTTGACACCACTGCCCTAGCCAATTATCTAATACATATACCAAGGGAAGGTATTGGCTTGAATTAATAAATGAAATTTCCCAGGAATTCCCAATGCCAATGAAAAATAGATTCATTATCTATTCCTATGAAATATGAAAATTATGAATCAGGGTCTCTGAAACTGAGACAGATGCTTTCTACTGTCACAGTTACTGAATTTGCAAGGTTTATATAATTTATTTTTATTAAATATCCTGATGGTTTTAGAGTTCCTATCTCTACTCAAGACGTTTTACCACTCACAAGTAACTCTACCTTATATAATCTGTTCATACAAATGATGAAATATATGAAATTGTTAGCATATTGACATAGGCATGCCACTTAGATATTCAGAATCTTAGTTGTGATATGATCCTGGTCCAGTCACTTGCCCCTGTTTCCCTTACTTCCTCATCTGTAAAATGAGCTGCAGAAGGAAATGGCAAATCACTCTAGTATCTCTGCCAAGAAAACCCCTAATAAGTTCATAATGCATCAGAAAGGACTAAAAAAATTTTCCTTGACAGCAATAAATGCCAGTTATCAACTTTACTAAGGAATATGATATTTCAACCCTTGTAAATATACTTTAAAATGTTACTCAAACACTCTTGATTTGCACCGAAGAAGTGATGTTACCTAGAGGGAAAAAAAAATCATAGAAAAGAAAATGGAACAAGAAGCTCCAGAAGGGAAGCACTAAGCACCATCAGCATTTTTCTTTTTGTATATTTTCCTTGGTTGATACAGAGCAAGCTGTTTGACCTTTTCTGAGGCAAGGTTCTCTGAGTCCCTGAGGAGAAGCATTATCTAATCAAAAAACAAAACAAAACCCCACCAGCTCAGCATTGCTAGTCATCACAAATACTGATTCACACAGATGCAGGATAGGCCTTTCAAAGTGGGGGCTGTGTAGGAGGCTCAAAATGATGTCTTCAGTGAAATGGAAGCTGTGGTCACGTAGGTCTAAAGCCCTTCCTCTGATCAGTACAAGCTGTATTATGCACTTTATCTCACTTTTCCTGAGATGGCAGCCGGTCTCCAGGTCAAGGTTGAGAAGAAGGTCAGCAGTACAAGTTGGGAAGGGAGAGGTCCCATTGCACTGCCTTTCAATTCCTTTGGCCTGTGGATAGAGATCTCCAGCCTTTAGCCCCATCAGTCTCCCCACTCCACAATCAACTGACAAGCCCAAGCAATTTCCTGCTTTGATCTCTTCAGAGATATTCTGAGAAAAGGGAAAAAAGAAAAAGAGAGAAAAATTTCTGCAACAAACAACCAAAATCTCCTACTCAAAATCTCCCAGGTGAGGAAGGTGTAGATTTTATGAACTCCATGCTAAAAGGCCTTCTCTATGAGGTTGTTTCCATTGGGAAGGCATTAATTTAAAAAATCTTTTAAAAATTGCTTAAGCATTCTTTCCACCAAATTGTAATTGTAGATGAATGTGTAAATATTCTAGTGTCTATTTTGTCTTATTTCTAATAGCACTGATCAAAAATTGGAATTGGCCTTTCCCTATTTATTCAGCTCAGAAGCCTTGAGACCTTTCATGTTGAACGAGAAGTTAATGGACATGCAGAATTAATAAAATACTATTATGGCAGAAAGCAACATATATAAAGTGCTGATCTTAACATGGGTAAAGGACTAGCTAGGCAGTTAATTTTTCTTCATTAAATATATACATGATCTCATTAAGATCTGAATGATTGAGATTAGATAAATCCAAGTCCTTGATCTCCACATTCACCCTGTTTCCTAATGCAAACAAGATTATTATTTCGTGGGGGGGAGATGATTAAAAAGAGGGTTGCAGAGAGGACACATAATAAAGTAACAATAGTAGAGTGGCCAGCAGAGATATGATCTCAATATCTGTCCCTAGATTTATGTAGAGAGGATGGAGATTGGAAGGAAAAAAAAACCCTCTTATTGTCTCTAATTGGACACATTAATAAGTATATGTTTCCTTCTGGATGCCAGACAAGTCCAGGAGTAGATCCCCTTCCACCTCCCCCTCACTGACACATTTTCCCTCCTTTTCCCCTAGTTCTGCTCAGATACCTCGCTTACAGAACTCTGTTCTCTTAATGAGTGGTTGCTGCCAAAAAGATGATAGCTTATGTTTGCCCACTTCAGGTTTTTGCTGGGCACAGTCAAAGACTTGAATTTTGGGGCAAACAGGGCTCTAGACTAAAAGGGAAGACTAATGTATCTGCATATGTTGAGTTATTCCAGTGAAACGGTTAAGCAGGGTTGAATAAGACTCGAGTAGTGTCTGATAGAACCATGTGGCCCTCTGACTTCTGATTATAACTTTATTGAAGATTAAATTGTTGTTGAAAATAACATTTAAGAGATATTTTCTTGTAACTTGACCTACCATCAATTCTTGGGGATGTGGCCTGCTGAAAATTCTGTGGGTTTTATTAATTTTCAAAATGTGAGGAGTGGTCCTGACCTATTGAGATTAGATTGTATTGATGAATAGATTCTCTTGACCAGATGGTAGTACAGAATAGGATCTGACTCTTTAATGCAAGAATCCTGTAAGCATACCTGTACCATTGCTATTAAAACTAATGTGGCACCTTATTGGTGATGGCCCTTTTATTCTCATTTAGTCCAGGAAGGTGAAAGCTTCCATATGGAAAGCTGAAATATGATCCTGTAGTAAGAGTCACATGCCAAGTAAAATGGATAATGGTCTTTGTTTTTCATGCATTGTATTTATTTAAAAAATTATACTGTATTTGATAAAAGGAAGAGAAGTGTTAGGTAGGCAAGGCATTAAGTGGTGTGAGTGTCACCATTTGAAGAGCTACTCACAAGAACGAGATGATCAGGGCTTTGGTGAGGGTTAGCTCATGTACAAAGATAAAAAGTAAAAAAAAAAGTCTTTTGATATTTATAATACATTTTTTAGGTTTGTTTTGAGAATGTATAATCATAAGGATGTTTCAAGGATACAAATGGAGTCAGAATAGAGAGGAAGAATGAGGGTCCTTCAACATTAAGGACTAATACAAGATTCATCAGATTCTATCAAGGGAGGATAGCTTTTAGAAGGCAACAGGAATGTAGAATCCACAGAAGTTAATTCAAGATAGTCAGTGTTAGAATCAAGTAACTAATGTTTAAACATAACAGGCCAGTTTCCATCAGGAGGACCTGCTGGAGTTGGGACCAGTCATGTATAGGGCAACACTAAGTAATGCCAATGATAACAGAAGGATAAACAACAGAGGAAGGACATTTGGACACCCAACAGCAGTTAGTTGTTTGAGTGACATTTTGGATAGGGCAAGACAAAAGTGACACTTACATATGTCAGGGGATTGGGAAGACAGAGGGATGTGATTTAATGAATATCATGCCTCCTGTTCAGATAAGAGAATGGAATTAGGCTGCTGGTGTGCAGGAAGCTTTTAGTTAGAATTATAGAGATTCAGAGAAGTACTTTGATAAATACAATTTCCTCTATGGTAATTCATATATAATTAATTTACTCAATAATAGTTCAAAGCAAGAAGGAAGTTCAAGTTCAGAAATAATGTGTTATTGAGTGATGACAACAAAACAAAAAATCTCGCTTCTCCTATATTTGTTTTGAATAAATTCCTAGGAAAATATTAAGCATATCCTTTATCATCTAAGTCTTAAAAGGTCATAAAAATACCTGTTGGTTGCAGAAATGCTGCTGTGGGGATGGGAGGGGAAGAGTAACACACACAAAAAAAGGATACTCTTTCATTTGCATACACAGGGTGGTAAGGTCTGAAGTTATACAACTTTATAATGAAACGATTAATGTAGGCGATAACTTTAAAAAAAATGTATTGTACATCTGGTTAAGGCCTGAAGAGAAAAAAGTAATAGCAATGATAAAGCAGAATGAGTTAATTCTACCCAAAGGAACTGAAGGAAATAAGCAGGGCCATTACACATGTGCCAGGGGAAAAAAGAATATTAATAAATGAGGAGGGGGAAAATCAATAATGATTCTAAAATGGCTAAACTCCTGGACTATTTTTTTAAATCTGTCTTTAACAAGAAAAATAAGGAAAAGAAGCTTGGATAATTGGGAGGTAATGAAGACATTGTAAAAATAACTATTGATGAAAAGCAGATAAGGGGCTATAGTGTGTTTAGAAAACCTGAACATGGGGGAATTCATTGCTTCATATTATGTATATGTGAAGGTTTAAAAAACAATTGTAGAATAAATTAAGAAACTGCTCTATTTCTGAAAATTCATTTAGGAAAAGGTATTAAAAGCAATCAGCAGCGGTGACAAATTTCTTTAAAAGGAGAGAATGATTTTGATTTTAGTTCACTAAGTCTGAGGTCTAATGTTCAAGGCAAAGTAAAGAAATACATAAAGAGGAAGTCATTTATATGCACCTACTCCTAGGTGAGTGTGGAAGTGATGAAGGGGTCATTAAGAAAGTTAGCAAATACCTTTTCTAAGAAACACAAACTGGCACACACACACACACACACACACACACACACACACACACACACACACAGCTTTCTAAAATAGCTCTGTCCTGTCTTGAAAAAGGAGAATTGTACTAATGACCTTTTGTTCTGTTCTCTGGGTCAATGAAACATGGTTAAGGAACACTGGCACCTTCAATAATTAATATAATTCAGGAAATACTAAAGGTATTTTGAAGAGCTCAGTTAAAATCACTTAGAAATTATTCCTGTCCCAGAGCAGGGGGTGATATTCAAAACTGGCTAATAAAATGCTTACAAAAAACAATAGTGGCTAAGATTTTTTATTTGAAGGTTGTTAAGTGGAAGAAAGATAACTCATTTACCCTCCTCAACAATTTAAGAAAAACTAATTACCTACTATGTCCAAGGCAAATCTCTAGGACTAACATATGCAAATGATTTGGGAATATGCACATGTATGTTATTTCTGTTCTTGAAGATTCCTATAATAAGGATCCTGACTCTGCTTCCTTCCTCTTTACTTTCCAAAATGTAAAAGGCATTTGGGGCTTGCTGAATTTGAGATGCCTAAGCTACATCTGTGAAAAACTATAGAAGTAGTTGATGATACAAACAGTCCATGAGTGAAATGAAGTTTAGAAATAAAGTTTGGGGAGTCATATATATATATATATATTTTTATGCATATATATATATATATTTATATATGATACTTGAGGCAATGATAGTTAAAAAAAAAACTCCCAAAAGTCGTATGTAGAAAAAGAAGAGAAAAGAACCCATGAAAAAGCACTGGGAAGGACCTACACTGAAAAGTCCTTAAACCTTAGTGTAGTCCTTAGACCATCCATAAACATGAATGATGTAAAAAACAAAACTAAGGAGCAACAATTGTACAGGAAGGAGACTATCCAGACACAAAGCAGTGCCCTCTGTTAGGTAGTAGTTGAGAGGGTATAGAGGAGAGGGTAGTCAATGATATCAAAAGCTGAAGGAAAGGAGAAAGTAGAATGCAAAGGTATATTGCATCGAGCCAGTAAGAGGTCAGTGGTAATTTTGAAGATAGTTTAAATAGAAGNTTTATGCATATATATATATATTTATATATGATACTTGAGGCAATGATAGTTAAAAAAAAAACTCCCAAAAGTCGTATGTAGAAAAAGAAGAGAAAAGAACCCATGAAAAAGCACTGGGAAGGACCTACACTGAAAAGTCCTTAAACCTTAGTGTAGTCCTTAGACCATCCATAAACATGAATGATGTAAAAAACAAAACTAAGGAGCAACAATTGTACAGGAAGGAGACTATCCAGACACAAAGCAGTGCCCTCTGTTAGGTAGTAGTTGAGAGGGTATAGAGGAGAGGGTAGTCAATGATATCAAAAGCTGAAGGAAAGGAGAAAGTAGAATGCAAAGGTATATTGCATCGAGCCAGTAAGAGGTCAGTGGTAATTTTGAAGATAGTTTAAATAGAAGGGAAGGGCAGCACAGGATAATGGATAGTAGAGTGCTGAATCTTACAGTCCAAATCAGAGATGTTCAAATACTGTCTGACATTTAATGGCTGGGTGACCACCAATAAGTCACTTAATTTCAATGAGATTCATTTGCCTCACTTTTTTAAAGAAAACAATAGTTTTAGTATTTACTTTTAAGGCTTAAGTCATGAGGCTCAAATAACAATAGATGTAAAGCAAATCTGCAAACTTTTGAACAATAAATAAATGCTAACTTAAAGTGATGGGACTGGAAGACTTATTACAAGGAATGGATATATGCTTGTAGGTAATAAAGAAATTGAGAGAATTTGAGATTTGAGAGGGTCAATTGAAGAGTTTCGTTGTTGTTTTGTTTTGTTTGTAGTAGAAGGGATAGCCTTATATAGCATTTAGGTATCTGAAACAAGTGAGAGCCTGAAGACATAAGAGAGATAAAACAAGTTTCTTAATAAGTTGAAAAGTTGTTGCTTTTTTAAGAAGGATGGTTCCCTTCCTAAAATTTTAATTGGATGGAAGGAGAATTGTTGTTTAGTATTTTTGTCATGTCAACTCTCTGTAAGGGCATTTGGGATTTCCTTGGCAAAGATACCAGAGTGGTTGGTCATTTCCTTTTTCAGCTCATTATACAGATGAGGAAATTGAGGCAAGTGGTGTTAAATTATTTGCTCAGAGTCACATAGCTAGTAAATATTGGATTTGAACTCAGGTCTTCCCAACTCCAGGTCTGGCACTCTATCCATTGCACTACCAACCATTTCAAAGGAGAATAGGATAAGAAGAAATTAAGAGTCCTGAAAAAGTATTAAGTGGGACTGTTAGGTTATACAGTAGGACAAGTGCCAGGCTTGGAGTCAGGAAGTCTCATCTTCATTAGTTTGAATATGGCCTTAGACATGACTGAACAACAATAAACAGACTAAGATTTCTTAGCATCCAGTCTATGTTTTTACAGAAAAATATAAGTCCAGGGTGTTTTCTAGTGTTTGAATAGCCATACAAAGGAGTGAGATGGAGAGTTAAAGAAGTATTAAGAGGGGTGCCCACCTCAATTATTACAAAAAGCCCAGAAGTCTCAATTAAAAGGTCATTCAATCAAGAGGAAAGCATAAGCTAAGTGTGAATAAGACCTAGATGTCTCCAATGAATCAATCCGTTGAAAGAGTAATAAAATAAGAAAAGGCCTTAATTAATTCAGGACAACTGAAGTACTTTGAGCCATTGAAGATATTCGGATGAGGATACATAGGAAATATATTCAAATGAATTGAAAGACCTCTTGTTGTTCAGTAATTCTGAAATATACACATTTTAAAATATCTTTGTGTTTCTTCCTGCATGTGTGATATAGTATTCAATTTTTCTCTCATTTTTTGTATTTGAAACACATATCACCAGTATTAAAAGCACATTGAATTCCTGAATTTTTATTTCATGATTGCTTTTCCTTTTATTTTTCTAATAGAATATTTGATTTTTCCTTTTTTAATTTCTTGTACTTAAAGTACATATAATCAATATTAATATTTTTTATTCTGTAGTAATATAAGTTTAAAATATATTTACTATAATATTATTGCATACCCAAAAGCCTTAGACTATGGTAACCTACCAATTATTGATAAATGTTATAAGACTATGATTAATGATTCTGTTTGATTCCAGGAGAAGGGAACAAAAGAGTCACAGGGTCAAGGAGACCAACCAGTCCCATTGGGATTGATGAGAAACTGCACAGTGCCATGGAGCACAAGGTCAAAAAAAGACCATAGCAGTCCCAGTAGGATTGTTGAACTTCTTTGCCAATACTAAAGGACTTGAACCTAGTGAGACTCAAAGTTGCGACATTTGACATTTGTCAAGACGTAGGACGCTTCATACCACACTGCCAGTCAGTTACCGAAGTTTGGTCATCATTCTGGTTCCCCTGTCCCTGAGAATAAAGTTACTCGTCAAAGATAATACAAGTTTCCTATTTCCTTCTCCAGTGTGTCTTCATTTTATAGAGAATGAATTGGGTTAAACAAGGTTGAATGATTGGTCCAAGGTCACAGAGCCAGTAAGTGTCTGAGGCCAGGTTTGAACTCAAATCTTCCTAACTCTAGGCCCAGTGCTTCCCCAGACATAGTTTCAGAGCTATATAATAAATAAACAAACAAATAAAGAAAGAATATTCATATTCTTTATTTATTTACTTATTCATCCATCTATTCTATTCCATTTATTTATTTATTTATTTGTGTTTATTTTGTGTTTATATATTTATATATTTATATTTATATAATCAGAAAAGGGCAATCCAGCAAGAGAATCTTAGTCATTGCTTCTGGAGCACTTTGAGAATAGAGATCTCTTCTTATACCAGAAGACATTAGAAGAGAGAGGTTGTAGTCCTAGATGGGGATTTCACATTCTCCCCTCCTCTACAGTTTGTTAACAGAGATATTTGACCCATCACAAAGAATGCATCCATTAGGAAGCTGGGAGATGACATACTAGCCACATCAAGGAGAGGCAGCTTCGGGGATGATGGCTTCTTTGGAGAAGAGATGATAAATATTACTATGGTCTCTACAAAGGTACTAATTATCAGTTCCCAGCAGAGATTACACCAGAGGAACTTCATGAGGATTTCGCAAAGGAAGAAAATAGCTTCTAAACCAGTGATGGCAAACCTATGACATGTGTGTCAGCATTGACACGCGCAGCCATTTTTGATGACACACGGCTGCATGCAGTCAAATACAGAGAAGTATGGAGCCTCATGCCAAGGCTGAAACATTTGCTGTAGTAGTGTAGACACTCTGTGCACTATAAATGACAATTCTACCCATATTAATTTGCCTATTTTGGTTTATTAAATATAGTTATATATTGCAATTATACATTTTTGTTATTTAAACTATAAATATCATGAAATTATGTTTTTTTTCAAAGTGACACACCACCCGAGTTATACTCGATTTTTTTGGGTGAATTTTGACACATCAAGCTCAAAAGGTTGCCCATCACTGTACTAAACACTAAAAGCTGTGTATTCAGCCACATGAGCAATCCAAGTTAAGCCCACTTTCCCTTTGATTAACAAGAGAAGGTATTTGTATGAGAGCATATCTCAGATTTGGGGTGAAGATTGGTTTTGTATCAAGTCCCACCTTAGAAATATTGCTTCCTAAAAGATAATTAACTTCGGCAGATGAATTGATATTGAATTGGGGACCTATTCATTGGGGGTCCATGAGCAAGAGAATTAGAAATCCCTGACTCCTTCAGGATTACTCACTGATAGAACAGTGAGAGAAGAAATAAGCATCCACTCTTTGGGGACCCAATCTGCCAGTGTGAGTGATAGAAAAGAGAGGGACGATTAATAAAAGAATAAAAAGTTTTGTGGCAAAGCAGTGAAAGCTCAATTGAGGTAAAATGTTTAACTGGAAGGAGTCAATACTGTCCACTTGCTTGATCCTGTTCCAAAATGGGGAATCAAGAAGTTTCATATAAACTCTATCCATTTGGTTTTGTGCTCTCCATAATTCTAGAGGCTGTTCTTGGGTAATGGTTAAACTTAGTGTGACTCTCAGAGAGCTGGTTATCTCTACTCCCCAACCCTTTCATAGTGGTTTGGTAACAAAGCTTATTTCAGTGATTAAAGGGTATAGTATTTGTGAATTTATTCAATTGGACAATTATGGATCATTCCAAAACTCACTGGGAAAAATTCCAAATTCTTCCCTTCCTTGATATATTAATATCAATAGAATTTACTTACATATAAACATGGCATAATAGCAAGCATTTGTTAACTGGGATTTGCAAAAAAGCTTTAAGGTTTAGAAAATACTTTTCTAATATATTTTTTATCTTCTTAACAACTCTAGGGAGTAGATTATATTATTATTCCCATTTTTTAAATGAAGAGACTGAGGTAGACAAATGTTAAGTGACTTCCCTAAGGTTACCCAACTAATAAGTGTCTGAGGCCAACTTTTAAGTCAGGTCTTCCTGACTTTAAGTCTAGCAACTCATCCAACTTGCCTACAGGATTCCTAAATCATTTCTTGAATAGTGGAGCTAGTCATTCAAGCAGAATGTAAGAAGATAAAAAAAGAACCACTGACACATTGATTAACCAATTGTGGTTCCTTTTAGACTCATATAACTCCAAGTTAGTCTATAGTTTCACCTTCAAATCAGGGAGTTCAAGAAACAGTGTTTAGAAGTTCAAGTACTTAAATTAAAAATTTCCTATTAACTGTAAGCAAAATTCTAAGATTATAAGAAATTTATGTTTCAATATATCAATATATGTATATATTATTCAATATATAATTCAAAATAATATGAAAATACAGGAGCTTAAAGATAGAGTTTAGATGTTTCATTTAAAATCTTTCTATCCTTCTGAGCCCACATATTGGGAAAGCTCACAGTTACTCCTCATGACCAAAAAGTTAAACACTGAAACCTTTGTCTGAATTCTACCCCAGAGCACTTCCTAATACTCTAACTTGCTCATTTTTCTACACCTAGCAAGTATAATCAGTACAGGTTATCTGTGTTCTACTACAATATCGTCAAACTCAAGTAGAAATGGAGGAGGAGACATTAAACCATACATGGAGACATCTGGAAGTCATATATTAGCTTAGAAAACACATATTAATATTATCTATGCTCTATAGTATTTTTTATATTTTGTTAAATATTTTCAAATTATATTTTAATCACATTCCCTAGACACTTGCACTCGGTAGTGTTGTGGGCTACATTGGCCTACATCTCTGACACTTTCCTCTACTTTATACCAGTAAGCAGAAAGGGACAAGATCTGCCCAATTCTCTCAATCCTATTCAGTTGTTAAGGGTACAACATTCATAAAAACCTTGGCAGCATAACCCTCGATTCCCTTTCAGCTCCTCTCTTGTTTTGGTGGCCATAATCTTAGCCACACCTAGTGAGAAGGGGGCTTCAGAGAAACATACACAGGGAGGAGGGGTGGAGATCATTGGAATAAGTGGACATGATCAACACAAAAGTGTGACTTTCTCAAGTATGAAGAGAGTAAGTAGATGGCTGAGGTGATCAAAAGTTAATAGTTTTCAGGGCATAAATACTAGTAGGACAAGGAAGCAAAGGAGTCAAAGGTAGAAATAGAACAGGTAGAGAGGAATGGAGAAGAGATTTGTGATGAGGATTAAGGAAAAAAGATTTAGGAGGAATGAGTCAAATGAAAGGCTGTGTAAAAGATAATCTAATTAAGCAACCCGTTTATATAAATTATTTTATGTCTGTATAACTTTATACTTTCTGCATGAAATCTTATTAGATAATTAGTATTTTAATGATAAAATATAATCATAATAGATTCAACAGTAAGGAATGATTCCAATTATTAATTAATTGTGTATGAGAAACAGCAACATAGAATAGGAAAATTGGAAATAAAATCCAGCTCTGAAAGTTGCATTAGGACATAGTGCAAAAGTAGGGTTTATGTTTAGGCCAATTCTACTCTTTTGAATTGAATCCATAGTGGCAGGTTTCCAATTCCTGTTTTTGCCTTCATTCTCTGAACTCATTGACAGCTTTCTCTCATTTGGAACAAAATTTGAACCCTGACAGTGGGTAAAGAACTAGGACAATCCTTTTGTAGAATGAATGTTGGGGGTTCTGTGGCTATGAATAAAGAAATCACCCATAAAGTTAAAAATAGAATCATTGATATTTTCAGCTCTCTGAAGAGATAAGATGTCCTATTCCTATTGTCCAACTCAGGAGGAGGGGTGGTATTTCTGACAATGGTCCTTGATTAGTGTGCTGCATTGTTACACATTTATTAACTCAGATGAAATCAATATATTCTCCAAGACCCAAGGGTTTTTATATACATTGTTCCTTGAAACACTATTGTGTTTATATCAGGTCAAAATGGGGTATCTTCTAATGTAGCATTCAGTCTAGATTGATCAAATTACCTTTTATTTTAAAAAATCAAAATTTCTCTTTGGTACACTTAGTGAATGACAGGTTTGACCTTTACCAGGTTGTTTTCTAATGCATTGTCCTCAGGACCCTGCTGGCAATGGAAAGGATATTTCCTTTTTGTATACCCAACCTAATCTGACCCTGTGAAGATGAAGTTGAGACAATGCCAATTCAGAAGACTTCCTTTGTGTAGCTTTGGATTAAGGCTCCATCCTAAACTATGGGGATGCAAGCAATAATTAATTTGAGGGCATCATATTAATTGTACTAAAGTTGTTATCATTCATTTCAGAAACCTTCTCATGGAAGCTTTTAGAGATCACTAAGAATGCTATATTTTAAAGATTTTTATTTTTGCCATTGTGTTTTTCTTAATTTCCTTCATGAGTATTGTTTGCCGACCTGTTTTCATTCTTTATACCTTTCCACTCTTTGAATTTTTTCTTTGTCTTCAAATGACAATAAATGTCATTTGTCTAAAAATGACATTAAACTGTCTTGAAATGTACTTTAAACTTTGTTTTTTATTGTTTAACCCATTCTTTCCTTTCTTTATTCCTCCCTTCCTCCCTTCCTTCCTTCTTTCCTTCTTTCCTTCCTCTTTGCCCTACAGTCCCATTGTCACCCTACTAATTTAAGCCTTATCTCCACCCATATAGACTATTATTATAATAGTCTCATTCTTGGCCTCTGATATATGAATTTTATCCATTACTACATACAATGGCCAAAGTATGTTCCTAAAATACAAGTAACATACTAAAAAATGTCTAGTGGTTCTCCATCATCTATAACTCTTTCACCTCTCAATTAAAACTTAACAAGGTTCCAAGACATGTTTCCAAATTTGTGTGTGTGTGTGTTGTCTTTTCTGATGTAATATATGTACTTTTAGGTCAAAGAAAGCTTTCTTTCTGTCTTTGTATCCTCAGCATGGTTAGTATATTTCCTAGATCATGGTGGGTAATAATAAATATTTTCTAATGATTAAGCTATTATTTTTTAACTTCTTCCAATGTTATCTCTGTCTTTTACTCTGCCTTTCACTTTTTCTCCTTTTCTTTTTTCTCTTTCTTTTTTTCCAACTTCTTTCCTTTTTTTCTTTCTCTCACCCTTTCCTCTCCCTTCTTCCATCCTTCCTCCTTTCTTTCCCACCTTCCCTCTCTTCTTTCCTCCCTCCCTCCTTCCTTCCCTCTCTATTTCTTCCCTTTTCCCCTTCTTTCTCACTTTCATTCTCTCTATCCTTTTTCTTTTTTTACTCTTGTTTTCTTTTCTTATAGTAGATTCAATCTAAAATTGCAAGCATGCTTTGCTGCACTCATCCCACACAAGCACATTATTTTTCCCACTGAGTTTCCAGCAGGTGTCGTTGAGATACCAATTTGGTGGTGCTGTTTTCCGACAGGATGCTTTTGGGGCTTGATTATAGGGAGATGCCTTTTCAAAGCTTTTGATTGCAGAAAACTGGGGATATTATCATTTTACATACGAACTGGGGATGGTATACAATGATATATATTTTCAATCACAGGATGAGCTACAATCAACACAGTATGTACTTCCTTTCAGAGATGTCGTGCGTGACAGGATTCTGGGCAAATTGGGTGACACTGTAAATAGTAAATGCCAACAAATTCAAAATGAAGTTAGCTAAATAGACTCAAATAAGAAATGTAGTGTATATTACTCAAAATATAGTCATCGTGTAGTAGTAAATGTTGCTACTTAAAATGACTGAAGAAATACGAATATGTGCTTAAGTATCAGTGGCCAAAAGATTGAAATCAAGGATTTAAATGATCTCTTTGTGAATTTAGGATCTTTATCATAGTAATATTAGATCTGAATTAGATGCTAGAGATCATTTATAAAATGAAGAAATGGAGACAAGGGACACTGAAGTGAATTAACCAAGGTCACAATGGTAGTTACTGATTTGGACCTGGGATTCATATCTTTTTAATCCTTGAAATGTGTTTTCATGGCATCACAGTTTAAGAGAAAAAAAACAAATATTAAAAAATGGAAAACAACAATTTTTACATCAACCTATAAAACATCAATAGACAAAACTTGGAGGAAGGCAAAGTTATAAGATTTCTTATTTTATTCCTTTAGTTAATTAAATACAAAACACTCTAACCTAGAGATTTAGGCCACACCTTTGCTAATTATTTATAGCTATCAATTAGATAAATCCCTTTCTATCTTCTAGCCAATTCTGAAATATTTCAAGGATAAAGGGGGTGGGCAGTTGGGTGGGGACATATTTACTTCCTTTACTTGATTAAAAAGATCTCCAATTTATACTAGAACTGAACAAACTTCTAATGTCTTGGTGAAATATTTTGTTAGATGCTTCCTTGATGACAATAATTATGAACAAACCATGGCAGAGTTGATATAAAAAGTTCCACTTTTTCCCCCTTAGTAGAGTTTACTTACAAGTAGAATTTAATGAAAACTCAAAAATTATTTGGTTTAGCTTCTATATTTTAGGAAGGATATTAAGGAAACAGATTGTGTCTTGGGGAAAGTGACTAGGATGGTGAGGGGTCTTGAAATCCTAAAATAAAATGACTGAAGAAACTGAAGATATTTAGTGTGACAGGAAAAATTTAAGGAGAACATTATAGCTGTCTTTATTTAAAAGGTTATCAATAAGAATAAATTCAGAAGAAAGAACTGAGAAAGCCTCATGGAATTTTCAACAGGACAAATTTAGACTTCACATAATGAGGGTTTTTTGGAGAGACAATGAATAGTCCTAACAAATATAACTAACCAAAAGTGGAATTTGCTTCTTTGAGAAATAATACATTCCCATTGTTGAAAGCCTTTAAGCAAAGGCTATATGATGATATTTGTTAGTTATATTTTGTGGGAAAGGGGTTACTTTTCAAATTCAGTCAAGACTAAATGATCACTGAATACCCTACCAGCTAAGGAATTCTATCATAAGAAAATAATTAGAACTACCCCAATTGGAAATTGACTACCTCACAAAATAAGTATCAGCTATTTAATAAAGATATTCAAGCAAAGGCTGCAATATTATTTGTTGGAGATGTTTAAGAGCATACTGTTGTACAAATATAGGTTAGACTAAATGGGATCCTTTCAAACTTACATTTATTTAAAGTTTCCCTTCCTAAAAGTTTGACCCTTAATGGATTCTGCCTAGTTTCCTTCTTGATTTTTAAACAAGTCATTCTGGTGCCTTGAAAATAAAGAAAATAATTTAACTGCCAAACTATTAAACTTAAGAGGTAGCAATGATAAGCTAAATTATTTTTATGTCTATAGCAATTCAAAGCAAAAGATAAAATAGTATTTCTACTATTTATCTACAGATATATCTTTTTAGCAATTAATAAAAACTATTTGTTTTATTTAAGTAAGGGCATCTTTTCTTTATCATGATCATTAAAATATAAAGGATAATTCATAGAGTTGTAATCTGAAAAAATTATGTGATTTATGAAATCCAAAGGCATTTTAATTGACTAAAATTCCATACCAAGATATCAGTATTTTCTTCTAAATACAATTTGGAATAAAAAGCAAAAGAAAGCCCAGATGTTGAATTGAATGATTGTTTTTCCATCTCATTGAGACTGAAAGGGTATCATGGTATTGTATTTTTTTTTCTATTTCTTCTATTAGAATCATAGTTACTACATGCATTTACTTGTAAAGTCATTTTACAAAATTACTATTAAAATCTTGGGTTATCTTTTAAGATTGAAAGCCTATCATCTCTAATCTATGGAGTATGAGAAATATGGGAAGAAAGAGAAGGGGAAAAGGCTAAAAGTATTCTCTACCACTTTGTCTCCTCAATATTTTAACACTTCAAATTCCCAGGGGATTTCAAAGTCTCTATGACTTCATAGATGTTCTGCATGGTTTGTTGTGGGTCAAAAAAACCTCAAAAACCCAACTAGTCATCAATTATTGGTGTTGGTCACTCTTGTGTGGATGAATCCCTCATGATAGGCAATCTTTCACTAGGTCCATACTTGAAGCATGTTAAGGCCATGTCTGATCCTTCTTATACTAACATAACCTTCAAAATCCCCGAGAAACAGCCATATCTCAAAGTGTCATGAGGGCAAAAATGAGAAAATATGACAGAGGGAAAAATTGAATTAAAAATAGAATACAGATGAAGATTCCTCTGGCTCCCAACCATGTCCTTATGTTATAAAATGTGGATGAAATTATTCCTGATAAAATAGTTTATAATACCAGTTTGAAAAGATAGCAAATCTATTTGGGGTTTAATATACTAAATGAAAGTGGAATTTTTGAGTATAATTTCTTCCAAGAGATAAGATGTTATCTCTAATGTGTTCAGATCAGGTGCAGGAAAGGCAATTTTTAGAATTAGTCTCACTACTAAGTGATTTCTAAGTCATTTCAGCCCTATCTTAGAAGTCTATTTAGTAGTTTAGTTCCCATGGATGAAAAGAAAGTGTGTGTGTGTATGTGTGTGTGTGTGTGTGTGTGTGTGTGTGTGTGTGCGCACACACATATATACATATTTATATACATACTTACAAAAATATATATGAATAACAGCAGGACAAAAAATTGAAATTCAAATTGCCATATTATATTGTTGTAATAGATACCTCATCTTCTGAGGCTCAGGTTCTCTATCGGTAAAATTAAAGTATTGGTTTAGATCAAGAATTTTTATCTTTTTTGCTGGAGTCTTGGACCTTTTTGGCAATCTGGCAATGCTAGATGCCAAATAACAACATTGTGGTTTATTGTTGACATTAATAATTAAAGGAAATGATAAACTTAAATTAGAGAAAATAAGATGTATTTTTTTCTTCCCTATTTAAATTCATGGATCCCCGCTCTAATCTTTCCATTAGAAACAAGAATACCTATACTAAAGGGGGCAGCTGGGTAGCTCAGGGGATTGACAGCTAGGCCTAGAGACAGGAGGTCCTAGGTTCAAATCTGGCCTCAGACACTTTCCAGCTGTGTGACCCTGGGCAAGTCACTTAACCCCCATTGCCTAGCCTAGTGGTTCCTAAACTTTCTTGGGCTACTGCCCCCTTTCCAGAAAAAATATTACTTAGTGCTCGCTGTCACATACTATCACCTCCCCCTTACAGTTATTCACTGCCCCCAAATGAACCTGTGATCATCACGGCCTCCCTGGATCACTGCAGCACCCACCAGGTGGAGGTGGCGCCCACTTTGGGAATCACTGGCCTAGCCCTTACATCTCTTCTGCCTTGGAACCAATACATAGTATTGATTCTAAGATGAAATTTAAGGGTTTAAAAAAAAGGAATCCCTAGACTTCTTAATCTCTATTGTCTTTGTAACTCTTATCAGTGAGGTTGTTCTATGCATTTATGTATATATACATATCCATTTCTATACTCTAATCAGTGGAAGTAAGATTTTGGAATAATTCCTGACTATTGTTCTGTAATCCTAATTATGTTTGGTTTCAATAAACTGCAGAAGTCTATCCTACACATGTACATTCTAGAACAAGGGGTTTTAACATTTTTTGTGTCCCTTATTCTTTTGACAGTTTGATGAGGTTTATGAAGTCCTCCTCAAAATATTTTTAAATATAAAAAATAAAATAGAAAGGACCATTGAGGAAACCAATCATATTTCATATTTGTAATAATTTCTCAGATTAAGAACTCTTTCAGCAGAGCATCTAACATTCTGCACCCAGTTTAGTAAATATTAGCAGATGATTGTATTAATATTTTAAGCATTATCACCTTAATTGTGCATAAAATGAAATATTCCTCATCTGAAATCACTTTGTTCTCCATAAGTAAGAAAGACTATTGGTTGGATGTCAAAGTTTTGCCCCAAATTGTAGGGTTTGCACTAAGTCACAGAACCTTGATTTAAACCCAAATGTTCTTGACTCTAAATTCAGGGCTCTTTACCCAATACAATGTTGCTTCTCCCACTTTCATTTCAGATCCCCCAGAAATTGGAATATTGGGCTTTTTCCAATTAGCCTTGGTTTAACTAACTTAAGTTTAACCAACTAAGGTGATGCTCGTGGAAAATTTTTCTCCAACCTAAAGGACAAAGGATATCTTGTGCTCAATTATTCTTAAAGAATTGCCCATTTGCACTGGTAGGTAATTTTCAAATTACACAAAGGACAGTTTTAGGAATAAATAAAAATATTGGGGAACACCATAGTAAAATCATCGAAACATAAAAAACCCAGAATACATTAAAACAATGTCCATTTGGATTATATTATTTTAGAGATAAAAAACTTGAGTCCCTAAAGGTAAAGCTGATTTACATAAAATCTTACAGTTAGAACATGGCAGATTTGGAGTTATATTGCTGATTTCTTGATATATCACTTGTTCTTATTCACTCTTCTTGTCTATAATTTGGGCTATACTTAGATGTTCTTGAAACTGCATTTGCCCATCACCCTTCAGTACAACAGAGCAATATTTAGGGCAATAACAAGTTGAATTATGAGCATTTTATCCCTTAAGGATCTATAATCTGGAAAATTCCACATTGGGGACAGCTAGATAATTCATTGGATTGAGAGCCAGGCCTAGAGATAGGAGTCTAATCTAGTTTCAGACACTTTCTAGCTTGTGTGATCCTGGACAAGTTATTTAATCCCCCTTTTCTCTTCTGCCTTAGACCCAATATTGGTTTTGGTTTTAAGAAAGAAGTTAAGGATTAAAAAAAAAATCCAGCTATTCTTTCTTTACTCTTTAACTTGTGCATAGAGACATTTCACTCCCTGGAGAGGGAGAAAAGGAATCATCCTTCAACTGTACAAATTTTATTTTATATCTGTCATAGAATATTTGGGGTGGTAGTGCTTGGGGACAAAATAGTAGTAACATTTTAATTTTAAGTAAATTATATAGAAAGTCATAAAATAAATGGGATTATTTTTAATTCCTGTTTCAAGATTCATAGCTTCTCGTAAATTTGGAAAACTATAGACCAACCATGATCAAAATTAGACCAATGTTTCCAGCCTATAGAGTATTATGGAATTAGAAATAGAATGTTCCAAAGAAGGAATTTAGGAGATATCAAGAAAAACAACATAGATTTCAGGTTTCAGACTGCTTGTCTTTTCCCCACCCTCCTTGGCTGACACACAAATTGAGGTACAATACTTCAGGCCCAGCTGTTTCTTTGGAAATAAAAAGTCATTTTCCCATTCTTAGGGGAGGAGAATACCATTTTTTTCATGCTTAAAAAAAGATCACAATATAGTTTCTCATACAAGATTGAACATCTCGATGACAGAGCTAGGCTCTGGTTACAGCTGAGTCATTGAAAGCTTGCACACCCCTAATTACAATATTCAATTTGCAGGCATGGTTGATGTCTTTTTAGGTGGGTGTTGGTTTGAGCAGAATGTACATGCAATAATTACTGGAACGTTCTATATTTCAAAGCTATGTAAAGGCAAAGTATAATCAAATATATTTTAAAATATTTTATGGCATATACATATGTAAATATATACATTTAAACAAATGTATACTATGTTGTATGCTTGAATATGCACACTTTTATATCACATGCTAATAATTGATATGCATTAATTCTTAAACATATGATCTAATCAAAACCTCAAAAATACATAAAGCAAATTTTGGAATGATGATTATTACAACTATGATATGACTTTTACAACAGTAAATGTTTTAAAGGTTCTATTACTCACATGTTAATAAAACAAAGCTTATATGAAAAGACGTTCATAATTACCACTTTATGATTACATAATTAAAGAAAATAATATTTATCATAGCTAAGCAGCTGTAGAAAAATTTACACTGAATTAATTTATTGCATTAATATAATTAGCACACATTTGTATTGCTGGCAGAAACAATAAGTGGGTGAATAATATTCTTAGGCAGGAAAAACACTTCAAACTTTATAAACTGTATTCATTGTGATAATATGAGATCCATATACATATATTTACATGCCCCCACATCACA
>NC_058130.1:584523588-584525502 GCF_016433145.1 Gracilinanus agilis
AATTATTGGGGGGGTGATTTTGGCTAGTGGTACCACTAATCACCTTGTCTTCCATTTTAAAACCATGGAGTTATCTTTGACTCTTCCTTTCTGTTAACCTTCGGCCCAAAGAGGAATCAACTCCTGTATATTCTAAATTTTAAAACATCTTCTATCTTTTCTTTCCTTTTTATTCCCACTTGTATCGCCCTAATTCATGCCATCATTACTATACACTGAGGCCATTGAAATGGTTTACTATTTAGTCTGTACTTTCATTCTCTCCTTGATTGAATTTATGCTTCATACAATTAACATAGTAAACTTCAAAATGCTTAGATGTAATCTTGGTTACTCCCCCACTGAAAAAAATTCAGTGACTACGCTTTAATCTCTTTTGCCTGTTATTCTAAGTCCCCCAACAAGCTAGCTTTCATTTAGATCAGTGATTCCAAAAGTGGGTGCTACCATCACCTGGAGGGTGCTGCAGTGATCCAGGGGGCAGTGATGGCCACAGGTTCATTTGGGGGTGGTGAATAACTATAAGGGGGTGGTGATAGTATGTGACAGGGGGTGCTAAGTAATATTTTTTCTGGAAAGGGGGTGGTAGGCCAAAAAAATTTGGGAACCACTGATTTAGATGAATGAAAGAAAGAAAAAAAGAATGAAGGAAGGAAGGAAGAAAGAAAGGAAGGAAGGAAGGAAGGAAAATGAAAGGAAGAAAAAAGAAAGAAAGAAAAAAGAAAGAAAGGAGAAAGAAAGAAATGGAAAGGAAAGAAATAAAGGAGGAAGGAAGGAAGAAAAAGATAGATAGATAGATAGATAGATAGATAGATAGATAGATAGATAGATGATAGATAGANGATAGATAGATAGATAGATAGATAGATAGATAGATAGATAGATAGATGATAGATAGATATCAACAAACATGTATTAAGCTCCTATTGTATCTCTAGGCACTTTGCCATGTGCTAGGAAAAGAATGGCAAAAATAGTGCCTGCCCTCAAGTTGAGAGAGGGAGAGCTATGGTTTGTGTATGTTTGTGTCTGTATATGTACAAATATGTGTGTGTATATACATACACATCAAATAAACAAATATACATACAAATACATATTCATGTATATATAAAATTTGTTTTTGACACAACAGATAACTTCATAACATGAACAAATCTATTTACAAGGTACATTCTCAGGGAAAAAATACTTTTCTATGTCTAACAAAAAAACACATGTCCTTTAATTTCAGCAGTATGGTACTAACATCATTTTATTTGACCGGAATTTTGCTGCTTCTCCAGATTTACGTTATTTACATTGTTCAGTTTATTCTGTAGATTGTTTCTTTTGCTCTGTTTTACTAACTCTTCATCATTTCACACACGTTTCCATGTTCTCTGAATTATTCCCATTTCTCATTCTTTAAGCTATATTCTAGAAAGACTGACTGGCACAGTGGATAAAAGCAGGCTTTAGAATCAGGAAAATCCAAGTTCAAATATTGCCTTTTCCCATATACTGGCTGTGTGACTCTGGGCAAATTACTTAAATTCTCAGTTCTACAGATATTATAATACTGCAATCTTCAGAGTAGTCAATTTGCATTGGTAGAGGCAGCTCTTCTCACCCGTGTTTCCCTACATCAGCGACATAGGGAAAACACAATTCTCTTTTTCAATGTCACCCCTAGGTGTTCCCACCCCATCCCAACCTCTACCATGTCATTTTGACTCCCTAGAAGACATCTAGTGGTCATTAGGTGATGAAAAAGACTGCATATTTGCAGATAGAAAGCTGATGGACTCAGAATATAAATTTACACTCTTTCCCTCCCTCCCTCCCTCCCTCCCTCTCTTCCTTCCTTCTTTCCTTCCTTCCTTCCTTGCTTCTTTCCTTCCTTCCTTCCTCCCTCTGTCACTTCCTTCCTTC
>NC_058130.1:584525834-584565834 GCF_016433145.1 Gracilinanus agilis
TTCCTTCCTTCCTTCCTTCCTTCCTTCCTTCCTTCCTTCCTTCCTTCCTTCCTTCCCTCCTTACTTTCCTTCCTTTCCTTCCTCCCTACTTTCCTTCCTTCCTTTTTTTATTTTTTCCTCTCTCTATTACTCAAAATGTTTTGTTTGATTTTAAATCTTTAAAACCAATATTTTGGTTCCTTTTTTTTTCTTTTTTAGCCTTCTCAATGAGTAGAGGAGAAAGAGATGGAAGTGATAGAATCTGAAATTGGAAAAAAAATTTGATTTAAAAACAACAACAATGAAGGGTACTTGAGTAGCTCAGTAGATTGAGAGCCAGACCCAGAGATGGGAGGTCCTAGGTTCAAATCTGGCCTCACATACTTCCTAGCTGTGTGACCCTGGGCAAGTCACTTAACCCCATTGCCTTACCCTTATAGTTCTTCTGTCTTAGAACCAGTACAAGGTTTAAAAAAGAAACTAGGGGATCAACAAAGTATGTATTGTTCCCCAGGGCAAGAAAATTTACTCTTAGGCTTACTTATACAACTTGATTGTATTTCTCTTTGTCACCAACTAGGCTATAACACAAGTCCTGGATATGACATAATCTAGATTATACATTTTTGTTGAGTCCTTTTCATTTGTGTCCAACACTTTGGGACCCCATTTCAGGTTTTCATGTAAAAGTCACTAAAGTGGTTTGCCATTTCCTATTCTAGCTCATTTTATTGGTGAAGAAAATGAGATAAACAGGGTTAAGGGACTTACCCAAGGACACAGTAAATAGGTATTTAGGGCCAAATTTGAACTCAAATCTTTCTGATCTTGACCAGTGCCCTATTCACTGCACCATTTAGCTGCCTATATATTATATATAAGCACCTAAGCTTTAAAGCAAAACATTAGCTTGAGCCTGAAAAAAATAGTTTTCAAAACTTAAAAAAAATAAGTAATATGGGAAAAACTAGATTAAAAAAGAGATTAATAATTTTTACAATGTTTATCTTGCACCCTTAATTCTTTTTTTTAAAACCCTTAACTTCTGTGTATTGGCTCCTAGGTGGAAGAGTGCTAAGGATGGGCAATGGGGGTCAAGTGACTTGCCTAGGGTCACACAGCAGGGAAGTGTTTGAGGCCAGATTTGAACCTAGGACCTCCCTTCTCTAGGGCTGACTCTCAATCCACTGAGCTACCCAGCTGCCCTTGCACCCTTAATTCTGTTAAATTTCAATATCCCAGGTGTTGGGAGTGGTGAGTTAATTTAAAAAAGTTAGTTAAGATCACACGCAGAGGCTAATGACAGACTTATGCTTGCCTAAGGAATGCAAAGGCAATACATTCTTAGATGCATGTGATCACTTCTGAAGTTCTTTGAGATCTCAGTTTCCCAGGGCAAATTCCTAGGTTCCTAAAACTTAAGCTTCATCCTTCAGTTAGCATGGTCCAAACAAACCTCCATTCTCCCAGTTCCTGTACTCTTGTTCCAGTTAGTCAGAAGGATCAGCATTCCCTTAATAAGAAACCTAGAAGTGGCTGGAGCTTAAGACAAGAAGGGAAATATTTATTGGTGCATTATAAAATAAGGCTCTCATATGAGTTCTGTGTTTTATATGTACTGAGAAAGTTAACTAGAAAGCTGGAAATGAAATAATCCAGTTCCAAAAAATACCTCCCACTCCTGCACTGACTGCCCACCCCCTAATATGCTCATCTCTACCAAAGTCAAGACAGGCAGACAAAAATCAGGAAACCAAAATGAATTAAATCAATGCACCAATTCTAAGTTTACTATGGAAAAGGATGCATTTATTGTTCTTAGTATTTTAATTTGAATCGATTCAGTAGGGATTCATAAGCATCTAGTTTAATACGGGGAAAAGTTACTTTGGGAAAAAAATATTTACTGTGAAATAAGGCAATGTGTCTTCATAACTTGTTTTAGAAACATCACCAATCTAGTGCAATAAATAAAATCTGATTTTAAAATTAATTTGCTTGTGGGTATTATTTTTTCAACAAATAGATAAATGTGTGTGTGTGTGTGTGTGTGTGTGTGTGTTTTAAAGATGGAGGAAGATGGCCAAAATCTGACAAGACAGATGAACACATACAGGGAATACACTTCCCAGCAGTTAAGTGGAGTGTACTTTAGGCCCATTTCCCCCTACTTATTTCACATAATTATTACTGCCGTGAGTTTCCTGTGAACACATACTACCAGGGGGATTGTGGCAACTACTATAACTAAGCTTATTAAACACTTGCTTCTCATGTTTTGTTTTTACCCCAGGTTTCTTTCTCTACTTCTATTTTAAGTCTCACTGGCACCCGCTGTTTCATTGAAGGGTTTTTCTTTAGAAAATAACCTCTTCTGACTCCCCACTCCTATATAACTCTACTTGCTACTTCACTCGGCATATAGTTTCATTTAACCTATTAATCACACGAACATCAGAATATCCTCTTAGTGTGGGCTGATTATTCTATTTTTCCAACTATTCAAGGTGATTTCCCACTTACTTGCTGTTTTTCCTTTACGTTATCTTTCACTTGGAGAATTGTTTAGTTCCTAGGTTGGCCCTACTTTGCTTCCTCTTTCCATAGATAAATATGCTACTGAAAATGTAATTATAAGAAAACCTCAATTAAATAGAATGTAATTAGACCCTTCAATTAAACAGATGGTTTACTTTTATAGGAAAGGTAAAATTGCAAAGAACAAAGTTCTTTTGCGGGGTTCATTTAGTAAAGAAGCTTCCTGTAGATTCTTAGCAATATTCTCATTTATCAAAGAAATTTATTATTATGTTCCCTTCACTGTACTCACTAAGGCAGAAAAGTGATTTTAGAAACGTCTCAGCACTGAAAGTTGAAACAAAAAAGATTTGTTAATTCAGTTAGCCAGAAAATTCAGTTACCTAGAAAAGCCCATTCCCTGAGCATTCTGGATAATTAGAGTTTAAATGTCATGAGTTCATTCATTCATCCTGGTTCCACAGACTTAACTTTTGCTTTACTTTAAAGATTTGATTCCTGTTCTTTCTTTTATTAATCCTTGCCCCCTCACTTAATTTTTTTTTTTTATCATTGTGCCTAGAATGCTGACATGGCACTGGTTTTCTTGTCTAATTTTATAAACTGTTCAGCCGTGCCCTTATCCACTGTTTTCTTTTAATTATGTATTCTTGTTAACCTCCTTCTGCATTCAAAGTTGCAGATTGCGATTGACACACAGTATTAATTAAGGCATATAATTTATGACATTGGAGCTTGAAATTAATAAGTGACAATACAATTACATGGTTTGCCTAATTGTCCTTCAGTAATATAAAGATTGACATTTGAGGCAGCATTAGAAGCTAAAGGCACTCATAATCAGACAATAGCTCTGAATGTAATCACAAGTGAATCTAATGTAAACAGCCGCATTGTGAGGGACACACTACTAGGCTGTTAAGTGAGGGGAAATTATATATTTTTTTTCTGTGTCCTATTTTATTAATGGAGTGAATCTGTGCATGAAAATGGTCTTCAAAATTTAATTGAGAAGATAAGTTTTCTACTTTATGTGACTAAGAATACAACTTAAACAGCATTTTAAACAAAGCCGATATCCTCTTGGCATCTTTTGTCTGTAGCGATCTCCTTTGGGACCTTTTCTGATAACTTTGTTTTTAGTATACTACTCATAGCAAAGTCTTTTGCTGGAATGCTTTGGGTCAAGTAAATCTAAATGTTTTATTTCATAGTGGTCACCCCAAAGGGTGACCATTTGATAAGGCTACAGTAGCAGCAATATTCATTTAAGGATTCTAATCTTTAAAGTTTGAATTCCACGACACACAAAAAGTATTAGTTATATACACCGACATTTCCTATATACTTTCTCAAATATATTTTTATGAAATGTACAAGTGTTTGTATAGGATGTATCTGTTTGTTTTAAATTATGATAAATTCCTTCAATGGAAATTCACACTGATCCAAATTTGCCAGATCAATTCTTTTTTAAAAATTCAACAACCCTTTATTTCCTCTGGGATAAAACAAAACAAAACAAAACAAAAAACAAAACATTTTCTTAGAACAGTTTCTAAACTGCCTCCAGCCTACCTTTCTAGATTAATTGATTCCTAATCTCAACATTCCATCTCTGATCTCGAGGACTGCTTATGGGTTGGCCCATATGCCTAGAATGTATTCACTCCTTACTCCCATGTCTTGAGATTTTTAGCTTTTTTTCAGATTCATCCCAGGAACTACTTCTTCCACAAAATAATCCATGATTTCCTACTCTTCTCAAGAACAAGAGATCATTTCATTATCATTCAAGATCACTTGGTATTTACTTATGTTTGATGGGCTCCAAAGAATGTGCACAGGTATTTTCTTCCTACTCTTGGTTTACCATATTGTGACTTAGCATTTCAGGTCCTTTGAGATGATAAATCCCTTGGCTACTTTCAGAAATGTGTTAACCTACAGCTGAAAAGAGTGTGGCTTTTTTTTTTTAAACCCTTAACTTCTGTGTATTGGCTCCTAGATGGAAGAGTGGTAAGGGTGGGCAATGGGGGTCAAGTGACTTGCCCAGGGTCACACAGCTGGGAAGTGTCTGAGGCCAGATTTGAACCTAGGACCTCCTGTCTCTATGGCTGACTCTCAATCCACTGAGCTACCCAGCTGCCCCGAAGACTGTGGCTTTTTCATAAAGCATCAAATTCAAGGGTTCCTTGGACTCTCTATTCAGTAACAGTGGAAGGAATCAGGATGCTACATAAAAGAACTTTCAACTTCCTCTTTTGCTTATCTTCTCTTGTTCCAAATAGTGTGTTCTGTCTTTAGACTATGAGTGAGGAGCAGGGGATGCTCTTTATCCCATAACACTTTCTCATGGAGAAGAGCTCAACTAGACAAGAGTACCTGGGTTCCTTTTTGTCTTACCAATTTTATGTGTTTTTTTTCTCCTTGAAATAAGGGATGGAACACTAGCATATTGTAGGTGATCTCATGAATATGAGAAGTTGGAAGTATTATGTTCAATGAGTGGGGTGGTCTGTTAATAGGGAAAGCTTATGTTATAGAAGAAATGACCAAATTATTAACCTAGGACTCTTCTTGAAGTTCTTTTATGGTAAGTATTTATAATTTGTAAGAGTTTAGGATTTTGGGGGCTTATTGTTGAACACATATTTTCCAAAATTTCAGGGGAAATGAGGTTTTCTACCCTATATCAACCTTTGTATTGATTTTAACAAATATTGAAAAACATGTTGATTTAATTTGGAGGGTCTTATTAAATTCTTAAGATTTCTTTGCCTTCTAATCCTCAATATCCTCCTGGTATATATAATGTGTACTTTTTTCATGGTATTTTTTCAAATATTAATAATGAACCTTGAACACAATTGAAATATCCAAATTGATACCTTTTAAACTCTTGAAATAATAATAATAACATTCATATAACACTTTAAAGTTTGCAAATCAAAACAACTCTGAGGTACCACCTCACACCCAGCAGATTGGCTGACATGTCAGCAAAGGAAAGTAATACATGTTTGAGGGGATGTGGCAAAATTGGGACACTAATGCATTGCTGGTGGAGTTGTGAATTGATCTAACCATTATGGATGGCAATTTAGAACTATGCCCAAAGACTGCCTGCCCTTTGATCCAGCCATACCACTGCTGGGTTTGTACCCCAAAGATATCACAGGGAACCTTTGATCCAACCATACCACTGCTGGGTTTGTACCCCAAAGAGATCATAAGGAAAAAGACTTGTACAAAAATATTTATAGCCGCGCTCTTTGTAGTGGCAAAACGTTGGAAAAGGAGGGGAAGTTCTTCGATTGGGGAGTGGCTGAACAGATTATATATGCTGGTGATGGAATACTATTGTGCTCAAAGGAATGATAAACTGGAGGAATTCCATGTGAACTGGAATGACCTCCAGGAATTGACACAGAGTGAAAGGAGTAGAACTAGGAGAATACTATACACAGCTATTGATACACTGTGATACAATTAAAATAATGGACTTCTCTACTAGCAGCAATGCAATGATCCAGGACAATTCTGAGGAACTTATGGGAAAGAAAACTAGCCACATTCAGAGGAAGACATGTGGGAGGAGAAACACAGAAGAAAAACAACTGCTTGATCACATGGTTTGATGGGGATATGATTTGGGATGTAAACTCTAAGTGATCACCCGAATATAAATATTAATAATATGGAAATGGGTTTTGATCAATGGCACATGTAAAACCCAGTGGAATTATTCGCTGCCTATAGGAGGGGGTGGGAGGAGGGAAGGGAAAGAACATGAATCATGTAACCATGGAAAAAATCTTCTAAATTAATTAATTAAATAAAAATTCAAATTAAAAAAATAAAGTTTACAAAGCACTGTACACATGTTATCTCTTTTGATTTTCACAGCAACTTTGTGAGATAGGTGCTATAATTGCCCTCATTTTTCATATAAGGAAACTGAGGCTTGGCGAGATTAGATACCTCATCCAAGAACATACAGCTACTAAGTGCAGGATGTGAACCAAGGTGTTCATGATCTCAAGTCCAATATTTTTATCCACTGTGCCATAGAACACAATTGGAACAAATTTAAATGAAAAAAAATTGTTCAAAAATGGAATGGTACAGTGGGAAGAATTTTGGTTTTTAAACCTGGAGACTAATGGTTCAGATTCCTGTTCTGCCAATGATTAGTGGTACAATCATGGGCAATCGATATACTTTCTCTAGACTTCCACTCCCTCATATGTCAATGAAAAGGTTGGATTAAATGCTTTCCAAGGTCCTTTCAAGGTTTTAATTTGGGATTCTAAAATTCAATCCCATTTCCTAGTACTCAGTTAATATAAAGTGTTAATTTCTACTTTTCAAAGCACATTTCAATAATGACAATTTATGGGAGGAGTTTTCTGTTATTGAAAGAGAAGAATACATTGATCTAAGGCCCTTCTAGGAGAGACTGCATCAGCTCAAATATACTATTAAAATGACTATTTGGAAGAGCAAAGGAACTCTACTGGAGTCAGAGACTCTGAGTTCAAATCTTAATTCTGTTACTTATGTGGGTCCTTAGGAAAGTCACTTCTTTTTTTTGGACATTATTTATGAGGGTATTTGAACAGAAGATCATTATATTTCTTTTTAGTTCTAAGCCCAATGATTTTTTTTTTGCTTCCACTTAAATCACATGTTTTTGTTTTTTTCTTCACAATCCCATTATATGTGTTCTAATGCTTCCCCCACCCTGAGCCCACCATTACACCCAAACTAGTTTTCTCTTACCTATATAGCATACAATGATGAGAGCTCTTGAAACTTGGGCATAAATACTTCTGCACAATACAAATGAAAAAACAATTAGGGCAACTGAGTGGATAAAGTGCAGGGTCTAGAGACAGGAAGACCAAAATTCAAATTTGGCTTCAGACATTTACTAGCAGTGTGACCTTGGGCAAGTTACTTAAGTCTGCCTCAATTTTCTCATCTGTAAAATGAACTAGAGAAAAAAATGGCAAACAACTTCACTCTAGGAATTTTGTCAAAAGTATAGATGATAATTACCATCTGATTAAACATTTTTCTAGAAAATGAATAAAAAGGATTTTGTTTTCCCCAGAAAATTCACCTGGTATGGAAAAATATTTTTCAGAACTTAGAGAAAAAGTTAATAAGGGGAAAATATTTTTGTCTCTTCTAAGAAAAATTAAATTATAAAATATATGATTTCATATGGCAAAATTAAAGAAATGCATTTTAGTGAAAAATAATAACTCCTTTGTATCCATGCTTTGGGGATGTTGGGAGCGTAGTGTGCTATTGGTATTGATGTACACAATGATTCTAGAGATCTATTTTTCAAAACTTTGCTATGTGTGTTGTTTCCATGCTCTCATTTACCTATGATAATTGCTGGAAATTGTAATGTTGTGCTTGATGAGGCATGGGATAGGTTGAAAGCTCAGGGGGATAGATGAGTATGCCTTTCAACTACTACCAAAAAAATTCAAAGATGCTTTTTATGGAAACTCAAATAATCAGATAAGTGATTATGCTTGTATCAAGGGAAGGGGTGACCTCACTTTCTTTTGTTTAGTTGATATTTTTTTCCCCTCTCTGTCTTTCTCTTCAAAACTAGAGTAGTAGTAGAAAATAGATTGTATATCATAGTAGCTGGAATGAATACAGATCAATATTTTTAAATTTATTTTTCTTCTTATCATATATGCTCAGATAAATGGGAAGATATTTCTTCAGCATTTTAGATTTTGTTTCCTGAATATAGAATGTGCAAATTTACATAAATTCCTGAGGGAAATAGTACTTTTATTTTTTTTTTCAGAATTAGCAAAATTTATTGTCATTCAGCAAGCATTGATTCAATATACCAACTATGTGCTAAGTGTAGAATGTAGATGATTGTATGCATATTGGTTTTTTTCTGTTTTGGATATAGATAATGTTAATAATATTATAGAGGAATCTTAATAATAATAGTTATACTTTTTTTCATTACTGGAGCTAAGGTGCAATGGAATGAACCTTGGATTTAGAATTAAAAGTCTCGAGATCAAGTCATGACTATTACTTGCTATGACAAAGACCTCAAACAAATCATTTCTTTGTGCCTCAGGTGCCTAATTTTTAGGTGGAGAACTTTGGAAGTTGTCTTCTAGAGATATTTTCAGTACTCTCTACATACTCACAATATTTATCTAAAACTTTTACTCTAAAAATTGGTCAGCTCAAATTGCAATTTGTTATATTGCTTTTCAAATTATGTTCATTTACTGACATTATAATAAATTGAAAAACTCAAGTAGAAAGTTAATCTGCTAATTAGTAATTGGAGCAGTGTTGTATCATGGGAAAAAATGGCCAACAGTTAGAGGCTGGGAGGAAGTGGAACCTGTAGAGTCCAAGAAAGTAATAAATAAGAAGCAACAAAAGATCTCTGGAGACATAATTATTTTCACATTTTTGATACTGTTCTTATTCACAATTCTGTTTTCCAAAGATCATTTGAAAAATAATAAGAAATCCACTATTTTGCAAGAAATACTAGTTATAATAATAAGAGAAGATAAAATAAGAGATTTCTGTGTGAGGCCAGATTTTATTCATATATTTCAACCAAAACCAAACATCACCAATAATTTAATTAAGAAGGCTAATTAAAGAATCTAGCAACCTTCTATTGACTGACAATAAAGAGATTTGAAAAAATATGCAAGGTAATGTTACCCTTCTCAGTATTGAGTTGGAATATACAACTTAAATATAGTATAATTATAAATAGGTTTTTAATGGAATATTTAAAAATTATTAATTTCACTTCTAAAATGATAATTAGATTTAATTCAAATAAAAACAGTCTTTGGGGCCCTCAATTTTATGTCTTCATTGTAATATATCTTAGAAACAATGCAAATTAATATCTATGTTCAATGGAAAACAGAATTTTGTCATTGTTTTCATTAAAATACTTGTACTGGGGGGCAGCTGGGTAGCTCAGTGGGTTGAGAGTCAGGCCTAGAGACAGGAGGTCCTAGGTTCAAATCTGGCCTCAGACACTTCCCAGCTGTGTGACCCTGGGCAAGTCACTTGACCCCCATTGCCCACCCTTACCACTCTTCCACCTATGAGCCAATACAGAAGTTAAGGGTTTAAAACAGAAACAAATAAATAAATAAAATACTTGTACTATACTCACAAATATAAATATATACATATACATACATATCATCATTCATACCCAAATTGCTTACTGTGTTGATTTCTGATCTAGATTATAGGCTATATAATCTTTTATCCAAAAGAAGCATATATTACATTTGTGGAAGTAAAAATAAATCTGACTCTAGAATTATACCCCTATTAAGGAAAAGAACGCATTCCAATGACTGTCTCTTTTGATTAAAAAAATTAATTAAAAATTTGCTCCCAAATAGAGAAATTTATCCAGGAAATATAAAGATGCATAATTTAATTTCAATTCTAAAACACTTATTAAGCACCTTCTTTGTGCCATATATTGTGCCAGCCTCAGTGGACACAAAGATAGAAGTGAAAACAGACACTATCCAAAAGAACTCAAAACATTCTAACAGAATAATAAGATTTATAGTATAAGAAGAGTGGTTTAGGTCTGGAAGCATAGTTAAATTATACATACATTATCACATATGTAAATGTATATATATATATGTGTGTGTGTGTGTATGTGTGTGTGAATACACACAATGTTTTTCAAACCTTAAAGTACTATCTAAATACTGTTGTTATTATTTTGTACATGAACAACATTTGATTATGATTTCTTTGTTCCCAAGCATATGCTCAATTGTTATAAAGGTACTTTGCATTTCTCCCAGACATGAATATAATTTTTTCCCAGAAATCTCAAAGGTTTTTCAAAACTGATTTTCCAATTTTTTCCTTTAAATCTTATCTTCCCTCTCTATCAACTCTCAGTGACCTTATTAGCTCCTATAAATTCAATAATCATCTCTATGCAGATGATTCTCAGGCCTATATTATACCACCCTACTCTTTCTTCTGAGGTAGTCTCAAATGAATGACTGCCTAAAAGATATTTTCAAATGAATTTGACATAGACATCTTGAATTTAACACACACAAACAGAATTCTTTATCTTTCCTCCAAACTCTACCCCTTTTATTTCTCTCTCTTTCTAGATGCTACTCATTTTAGTCATCTAAGTTCTTGATCCTAGTGTCATAATAAAATCTTCATTATTTATTTGTCTGTGTTTTCCAAGTTGTTTTCAAATACTTCCACATCTCTTGTCTCCAATTCATATTCTATATTCCCTACCAAAATTTTACTACCAAAATACATAGATGACCATGTCAACACTTTGTTTTAAAAATTCCTTTGATTTTTAAAAATTACATCTAGTAACAAATATAAAAACCTATGTTTGGCACTTAGAGTCTATCACAAATTGTTTTCAATGCACTTTTCTAAATTTATTGACTATTATTTCTCTTCATATACTCTATGGTTGGAGTCCCCAGACACTTTTAAAAACATGAACCATATTCAGAGAAGGTTGTGTCCTTAAGTGCCCTCTTCCCTAAAATGAACCAAATCTGCAGTCTCTCAACCTCTCTATCTTTCTTTCTTTATAAGAATTTTATAGTTATGTCATTTAATTTTCACAACAGTCCTGTAATAGTTTTACATTTGAAGAAACTGAGGCAAAGAAGATTAAAAGGTTTGCTTAGTATCACATAGCTGAGTGTCTGAGGCCCAGAATTTTATTCATTATGCAACTTTGCTCTTAAGAATGGTAGACAATTAATGATAAACAATTTATTAAGCAACTAATATGTGCCTGGCACTATGCTAAGTTCTAGACAATGTATACTAAAAAGAAGTCAAAGAAAAGAATCACAATGCCTAGCTCTATGTGATGAAGGAAAGAATAAGATCATAAGAAAGCTTTTTGAGGATGGGTTGAAGGCAATTGGAAGGTATTCCAGGCAGTTGCCAATCTCTCATATGAGGGGAAAATGCCATAATAGTCAAAGAATATTCACCTCTACAGGTGTGAAACACTTCCCAAACCCTCTTGTTGTCCCACTTTGTATCTACTAATGATCTTTCTTAGCTCTTCTACTAGACTCCCAGATAGCATGGACTAACAACTACAGCCACAATAATTGATACCACCTCAAAAACACCTTCTTTCTACCTCAAGCTTAGTCCATATAGATCTTTCTCTTTGAATCAATATGTTTAGTTTAAAAATGAGGAGAAATGAGTTTTAGAATAATAACAATAATGATTTAATACCCATTCTTTTGACATCATTGAAGTTTTCCTATATATATTTTCAACTCAAAAAGTGTTTAAAAAACAAATTAAGGATAGAAACATAAAAATATTGATTTCACTTTAGAACTATTATGGGGAACTGGATTTGTTTGACTTTATTATGATTTTTTTGAGAAACTAGCTTAAAAGTCAAAGTTCTTCCAAAGTTTTTCAACTAAATTTTGATTTTTACTTTTTTTTCTCAAAATACATATTTTCCTTCATTGATGATTGAACCAGTCCTCCAAGATACATTGTTTTGGTATATAAACCATTCTTTTACTAATAGAATGCATTCTTTATTTTCTTAAATTTTCATAAGAATATGGTAATGCAGATTAAAATGATTTTTCCTTGGTAATTGAAAGCTTTTCTCATGATTGTCTGAAATATTTTTGTTAAAGGCTACCAGGCTAAGATGGCCAAAAAGTAGAAGCAAGAGTCTTCTCCTTACCATCAACCAATATAAAATGCCTCAAAAGGACAAAAATCAAAATCAGAAGAGCAAAGGTACTCTACTGTAGGGCATTGTCTTGAAGATAGGCAGGGTTTGGGCATTTCCACACCATAAGGGAGTAAAATTACTCCTACCAAAGTGTGAGCTAATCACCCCTCCCCTACTGCACCTACCACTCGAGTCAGAGTGAGCACAGGGCAATCTCTAAGTTCTCTGGGGGCTGTTTGAGGACACTATAGACTTACCCTTGAGAGCAGCAAGATTTGGGACCCCAGGAGGCTGAGGAATGTAAAGCTTGGGCACAGAGATAGGGCAGAGAGGGGCTGCTCACAGCAGATGCAGCATAGATTGAAAAATAGCCTCAGGGCAAAAACCACTCTGTAGCTTGATACACAAAGACTTGCCTAACCTTCACACTCAGACTTCTATCTGGGAAAGAAAGAAAAAACTAACTCAGCAATGGTCATCAATACCCAAGGACTACAATCTACAACCACCAAAAAAAAAATAAGCAAAATTCTTTGACCCTGGATAACTTCTCTGGAGAAAAACAGCAGACTAAAGAGGAGACAGCAGAGAGAGACAAACAAGCAAATACATCCAAATGTTCCCCCCAAAATGGAAATTGGTCACAAGCTCTTGAGGAACTCAAATCTAAGTTTAAGAATTAAGTAAAAAAGATAAGAGAAACATGGCAAGAAAAATGGGAAATAGTTCAAAAAGAAAATAGTAGTTTAAAAGGCAGAATCTCCACTTGGAAAAAGAAGCACAGAAATCAAATGAAATAATAAGCAAATTGGAGACTAGAATTGACCTGTTGGAAGCCATGAAAAGCAGGATAGACTAGAACCAAAAAGGAAAATCAAAAGATCATAGCTGAAAACCAGGCTTTAAAGACTAAAATTGGGCAAGTAGAAGTTAATGATCTCACAAGACAGCAAGGATTAATAAAGCAAAGTCAATGAATGACAAAATAGAAGGAAACATGAAATATCTCATTGAGAAGATGACTGACCTGGAAACCAGGTCTAGGAGAGACAATTTGAGAATCATAGGTCTACCAGAAAACCTAGAAATAAATAGAAACTTGACAATATACTATAAGAAATCATCCAAGAAAACTGCCCTTATATTCTTGAACAAAAGGGCAAAATAGACATTGAAAGAGTCCATAGATCACCATCTACATTAAATCCTCAAAAGAAAACCCCCAGAAATGTAATTGCCAAATTCAAGAGTTTCCAAGCTAAGGAGAAAAACATTTTTTTTAAGATTATGATGGGCTTTATTTTTTTCTTGAAAATTTTTATTTAATTAATTAATTTAGAATATTTTGCCATGGTTACATGATTCATATTCTTTTCCTCCCTTCAGCCCATCCCTCCCTGTAGCCAAAGAGCAATTCCACTGGGTTTAACATGTGTCATTAATCAAGACCTATTTCAATATTATTAATATTTACATTAGGGTGAACTTTTAGAGTCTATATCCCCAATCATATCCCTAAGGAGAAAATATTGCAAGAAGCCAGAAAGAGCACCAATCTGGATTACACAGAATCTGGCAGCCTTCACACTAAAGGACCACAAGGCTTGGAATATGATATTCAGAAAGGCAAGAGAACTGGGTTTACAATCGAGGATCACCTACCCATAAAAAGTGACTATATAAATTAGAGAAATGAAAATCAAAACAACTCTGAGGTATTACCTCACACCTAGAAGATTGGCTAAAATGATAGCAGGGGAGAATAATGAATGTTGGAGGGGATGTGGCAAAATTGGGACATTAATGCATTGCTGGTGGAGTTGTGAACTGATCCAACCATTCTTGATGACAATTTGAAACTATGCCCAAAGAGATCTAAAAGGTTGCCTGCCCTTTGATCCAGCCATAGCATTGCTGGGTTTTTACCCCAAAGACATCATAGATAAAAAGACTTATACAAAAATATTTATAGCCACGATTTTTGTGGTGGCAAAAAACTGGAAAACAAGGATATACCCTTCAATTGGGGAATGGCTGAACAAATTGGGTATATGCTGGTGATGGAATACTATTGTGCTCAAAGGAATAATAAACTGGAGGAATTACATGTGAACTGGAAAGACCTCAAGGAATTGATGCAGAGTGAAAGGAGCAGAGCCAGAAGAACATTGTACACAGAGACTGATACAGTGTGGTAAAATCGAATGCAATGGACTTCTGTACTGGCAGCAATGCAATGATCCAGGAGAATTCTGAGGGATTTATGGAAAAGAACATTAGCCACATTCAGAGGAAGAACTGCAGGAGTGGAAACACAGAAGAAAAACAACTGCTTGAACACATGGGTTGATGAGGACATGATTGGGGATATAGACTCGAAATGAACACACGAATACAACTATCAATAATATGTAAATAAGTCTTGATCGATCACATATGTTAAAACCATTGGAAATGTGTGTTAGATATGGGGTAGGGGGTGTGTGAAGGGGAAAGTAAAAACAGGAATCATGTAACCATGGAAAATCTTTCTAAAAAAATAAAATATTTAAATCTTAAACAAACAAACAAAAAAGAATTTAGTCAACTGATAGGAATTGTATATAATTGAAATAACATAGAGAATTAAATTAAATTTAATAGAAAATAAATGTCAAATGAAAAAGGGAAAAAATGATTATATAATTCCAGGGGAAAGTATGGGCATTTAATAAGTAGAAAATTTCCAAGTATTTGTAAAGAAAAGACCAGAACTAAATGAAAAGTTGATGTCCAAATACAAAATTCAAAAGAAATATTAAAAGGTAAACAAGAGGGGGGGGGAATTTTTTTAAGTGCTCCAGTAAGGTCAAATCTTTTATATTCCTATATGGAAAAATGATATTTGTAACTCTTAAAAACTGTATTCACTCTCATAGTAGTTAGAAGAATTATTCATAAGTAGTGTTTTGGGTACTAAGTGGTTTAAGATATGTAAAAAAAGAAAAGGGCGGGGGGGGGAATGGAAGATGGCACCAAGAGAAACTTGAAGGAGCAAAAAAAATCAGAAAAATTATACCACATAAAGAGGCACATGGAACGGGGTGGGGAAGAATATTATCATAAGAAGGAGAGGAAGAGAATACTAATAGGTAATACTTAAACTTTACTCTTAATGGAATCAGTTCTGTGAGGGAAGACCATCTAGATCCCATGGGGTATCAAATGCTGTCTTACCCTACAGGGAAGTTGAGAGTGAAAAATGAAGAGGGGGTGTAGGGTGGGGAGTACCAAAGGAAATATAGGAATTAAATTCTAATGGTTTGACTAAAATATGTGAAAATTATTAATAATATAGTGGTCGCCAACTTAACATATTATAGCTCAATGTCAAAATGACTTTTAAGAGCTTTTATTTACAAAAGAGGTGGAAAGAATCAAAGTAGAAAAATACAAAAAGGAATAGAGATGTCTAGCTTATCACACTAAATATTGCTCCAGTGCTTGACTTAGCCAAGCACAACTTGTTAACCCTTTCAACCAAAGTTAAACTCTCTCTGGAAGTCAGGAAAGGAAAGCCAGTTATTCACTTACCCAAGTTCCCTCCAAGAAGCAGGTCAAAACAACTTGATGTGAGGAGAACTCCTGAAGTCAACTCTCTTCTAGAAGCAGATTTCCTTCTTAAAGCCAACTTCCTTCTTGAAGCCAACTTCCAAGCCCTAGAATTTCAGGTCCTTTTATAATGGCTTCTTTTCCCATCCCCTCTTCATAGGGGCCAATCACAGCTTCCAAATTGCCCAGCACTGCCCAGGTGTGGGGCAGTGTCTTGTGGGATACACTTCTCATCTTGAAAGGTGTTAATTCTTATTATTGGCCTCTGAAGGTATAAACCTTTTTTTATGATGGCATTCACATGTTTCTGACTGATTGGGTTAAAAGGGTGGAGCTCTCTTAACTTAGTGGTTAGCTAGGTAGTAAGTAGGAGTACTAAAAGAAAAAGTTTTCTAAGTGTTAACTCAAAATAGACAAAGAGAATAAAGAATTCCCTTTTAAAAATGTTTACTCAACATAGACAAAGAGAATAAAGAATACCCTTTCACCAAATATGGTACTGATTCCAAATCCAGGCAGATCAAAAACAGAAAAAAAAAAACTATACATCTATCTCCTTAATGAACATAGATGCAAAAATATTAAATAGAATATTAGGAAAAAAGACTCTAGCAAATGATCACAAGGATTATTCACTATGATCAGGTGGGATTTATGCCAGGAATGTAAGAATGGTTTAATATTAGGAAAACCATCCACATAATTGAACATATCAACAACCAAACCAACAGAAATCACATAATTATCTCAATAGATGCAAAAAAAGCCTTTGACAAAATACACCACACATTCCTATTGAAAACACTAGAAAGTATAGAAATAGAAGGGCCTTTCCTAAAAGTGATAAACAGTATATATCTAAAACCATGAATAAGTATCATCTACAATGAGGATAAATTAGAAGCTTTCCCAATAAGATTGGTAGTGAAACAAGGATTTCCATTATCACCTCTATTATTTTTTTAAATAATTTTTATTTTTTAGAAAAGTTATCATGGTTACATGATTCATGTTCTTACTTTCCCCTTCACACTGGGACCTCCTCCCCCCCACCCCCACCCAATAGCCGATGTGCATTTCCCCTGGTTTTAACATGTGTCATCTATCAAAACTTATTTCCAAATTGTTGATAGTTGCATTGGTGTGGTAGTTTCGAGTCTGCATCCCCAATCATGTGTGCCTCAACCCATGTGTTCAAGCAGTTGCTTTTCTTCTGTGTTTCCTCTCCTGTAGTTCTTTCTCTGAATGTGGGTAGGGTTCTTTCCCACAAGTCCCTTAGAATTGTTATGGATCATTGCATTGCTGCTAGTACAGAACTCCATTACATTCTATTTTACCACATTGTATTGATCTCTGTGTATAATATTCTTTTGGCTCTGCTCCTTTCACTCTGCATCAGTTCCTGGAGGTCTTTCCAGTTTACATGGAATTCCTCCAGTATATTATTACTTTTAGCACAATAATATTCCATCACCAGTATATATCACAGTTTGTTCAGCCATTCCCCAATAGAAGGGCATACCCTCGTTATCCAGTTTTTTGCCACCACAAAAATCGTGGCTATAAATATTTTTGTACAAGTCTGTTTATCTATGATCTCTTTGGGGTACAGACCCAACAATGATATGGCTGGATCAAAGGGCAGGCAATCTTTTATAGCCCTTTGAGTATAGTTCCAAATTGCCATCCAGAATGGTTGGATCAGTTCACAATTCCACCAGCAATGCATTAATGTCCCAATTTTGCCACATCCCCTCCAACATTCATTACTCCTCCCTTCTATCATTTTAGCCAATCTGCTAGGTGTGAGGTGATATCTCAGTGTTGTTTTGATTTGCATTTCTCTAATTATTAGAGATTTAGAGCACTTTCTCATGTGCTTATTGAGAGTTTTGATTTCTTTTTCTGAAAATTGCCTATTCATGTCCTTTGCCCATTTATCAATTGGGGAATGGCTTGATTTTTTTTTATACAATTGATTTAACTCCTTGTATTTTTGAGTAATTAGACCCCGTCAGAGTTTTTTGTTTTAAATAATATTTTCCCAATTTGTTATTTCCCTTCTGATTTTGGTTGCATTGTTTTTTTTTTTTGTACAAAAGCTTTTTAATTTAGTATGATCAATCATCCCATTCACATTCAGAGTTATAATTATCAGTTGTGTATTCTCCAACATTTTGATATCCTCTCTTAGTTCTACCCCTTCTTCTTAGGCTATTTCCTTTTAAACCAGTGATTTGTTTTAAACCAGTAACCCTTGTCCCCTCCCTTGATTAACTACCCTTTCTACCCCCTCCCTTGTTAGTCCTCCATTTTTATTTTTAAGGTTTAATTAATTCCCTCTCCCTTCTTCTCCCTTTTTTGACCTCCCCACTCCTCTGCTCCCCTTGGTTTATCCCTTCTGACTTTCTCAATATGGTTAGATAGAGCTATATCTCAATGGATATAGCTACTCTTCCCTCTCAGGGTTAATTCCACTGAGAGTAAGGTTTAAATATTACCTCTTAATGCTCTCTTCCTCTCCTTCTTATAATAGTATTCATCCTCTCCCCTTCCCATGCCCTCTTTGTGTGTAATTGAATATCCTATTTTTCTTATTCATTAAAGTTTCTCTTGGTGTCCTCTACTATTCACCCCCCTCCCTTCTTTTCCACCCACCCCCTTATCATCTTAGACCATTTAGTACTCTTACCTCTCCCTGTGAATAATTCTTCTAATTACTATAATAGTGGATCCTATAATAGTGAATAGAGTTCACTACAGAGAATTACACATATCATTTCTCCATATAGGAATACAAATAATTAGATCTTATTGAAGCCCTTAAAGAGGCAAGTTTTAAAATAAGAATTTTCGTTCTTTCTCCTCTGTTTCTTATTTACCTTTACATGTTTCTCTTGGCTTTTGTGGTTGGATATTGAACTTTCTATTTAGTCCTGGTCTTTTCTGTGCAAATACTTGGAAATTTTCTGTCTTGTTGAATGCCCAAACTTTCCCCTGGAAGTATATAGTCAGTTTTGATGGGTAGGTGATACTTGGTTGTAGACTCAGTTCTCTTGCCTTTCTGAATATCATATTCCAAGCCTTGAGGTCTTTTAGTGTGGAGACTGCCAGATCCTGTGTGATCCTGATTGGTGCTCCTTGATATCTGAATTGTCTTTTTCTGGCTTCTTATAAAAATTTTTTTCTTTTACTTGGAAGCTCTTGAATTTGGCTATTATATTCCTGGGGGTTGTCTTTTCAGGGTTTAGTGTAGAGGGTGATCTATGGATCCTTTCAATGTCTATATTGCCCTCTTGTTATAGAACTTCAGGGAAATTTTGCTGAATAATTTCCTTTAGTATGGAGTCCAAATTTCTATTAATTTCTGCTTTTTCAGGAAGACCAATGATTCTCAATTTTTTCTCTACTAGATGAGTTTTCTTGATCTATTAGTTTCTCATTGAGGTATTTCATGTTTCTTTCTATTTTATCAGTCTTTTAACTTTGCTTTATTTGTTCTTGTTTTCTTGAGAGATCATTGGCTTCTACTTGCCCAATTCTTATCTTTAGAGACTGGTTTTCTGCTATATTCTTTTGATTTTCCTTTTTGATTTGGTCTATCCTGTTTTTTAGCTGTTTGATTTTGGTCTCCAATTTGTTTATCATTTCTTTTGATTTGGGAGCATCTTTTTCTAATTGCCCAATTCTAATGTTTAGAGACTGGTTTTCGGCTATTATCTTTTGGTTTTCCTTCTGAATCTGGTCTGTTTGGTTCTTCAAGGCTTCCAGCTGATCATTTCTGGTCTTCAATTTGCTTATCAATTCATTTGATTTCTGAGCCTCACTTTCTAATTGTGAAATTCTGCCTTTTAAACTGTTATTTTCTTGCCAATTCGCTACCGTCTTTCTCATAATCTCAGATTTGAACTCTTCAAAAGCTTGTGACCAGTTTTCATTTTTGGGGGAAGGTTTGGATATGGTTACTTGTTTGTTCTCCTCTGCTGTTTGCTCTGTTGTCTGGATTTTTTCTGTGTAAAGGTTGCTGAGTGTTAAAGATTTCTTCTTGATCTTTCTCTTCTGGGGTTCTTGTCTCTGGCTTGCCATTGTTAGCCCAGCACCATCTCAGCTTTATCCTCACACCCAGGGTCTGTCTGTGCTCTTTAGGTTCCTGAGGTCTCAGGTCTAGTTGTTCTTAGGGTCAAGCCTCCTTGTGGTCCCCTTGCTTGTTCCTCTGCCCGAGGCTCCTTTAACAGTCTCAAGGCACTGCTTCCACAGTCCTGCACCCCTCTGCCCTGGGTCCCCACCCATGGTCTGAGCCTATGCTCAGAATCTGAGTCTTCAGCTGCAACGGAGCATGCTCTCAGAGTCTGTGTTCAAAGTCCACATGTTCTTTAGCCTCTTGGGGTGTTGTCTTGCTGCTCTCAGGAACAGGCCCTGGTGACCCCAGGTAGCTGCCAAGGACTTAATGGATGCCCCAAACTTGCTCTAACTCTTGTGTGCTGGCTTTGGTCCTGTAGGTGGTGTGTGTGTGGGGAGGGGGTTGCTCAGCTCGCGTTTTAGTGAGAGCTGTTTCACCCCCTTATAGCATGGAAATGTCCTGATCCCATGTACCTTCAATGCTGCGCCCTGTTGTGGGGTCCCTTCGTTTGTCTAGATTTGTTTTTATGTCCCCTTGAGGAGTCCTATATGTTTAGGTTAGGAGAGGTCAAGCAGCTGCTTTTTACTCTGCCACCACTTAAACCAGAACCATCACCTCTATTATTTAACATTGTAATAGAAACACTAGCAGTAGCAATCAGAGAAGAAAAAGAAATTGAAGGTATTAAAATAGGCAATGAGGAGACTAAATATCACTCTTTGCAGATGATATGATGGTCTACGTAAAGAATCCTAAACAATCAACTGAAAAGCTAGTGGAAATAATAAACAACTTTAGCAAAGATTCAGGATAAAAAATAAACCCACATAAATTATTGGCATTTCTATATATTTCCAACAAATCTCAGTAGCAAGCATTAGAAATAGAATTTTCATTTAAACTTTTTCTAGATGATATAAAATATTTAGGAATCTATTTGCTAAGACAAATACAGGAACTATATGAACAGAACTACATGACTAGAAGACACTTTCCACACAATTAAAACTAGACCTAAACAATTGGAAGAACATTAATTGCTCATGGGTAGGATGAGCTAGCATAATAAAAATGACAATCCTACCCAAATTAATTTACTTATTCATTGCCATACCTATCAAACTACCAAGAAATTTTTTTTATTGAATTAGAAAAAAACAACTATAACAAAGTTCATTCGGAAGAACAAAAGGTCAAGAATATCAGGGGGCAGCTGGGTAGCTCAGTGGATTGAGAGCCAGGCCTAGAGACAGGAGGTCCTAGGTTCAAATCTGGCCTCAGACACTTCCCAGCTGTGTGACCCTGGGCAAGTCACTTGACCCCCATTGCCTACCCCTTACCACTCTTCTCCCATGGAGCCAATACACAGTATTGACTCCAAGACGGAAGGTAAGGGTTAAAAAAAAAAAAAAGGTCAAGAATATCAAGGGAAATAATTTTTAAAAAAATGTGAAGGAGGGAGGCCTAGGAGTACCGATCTTAAACTGTACTATAAAGCAGTGGTCATCAAAACAATATGGTACTGGCTAAGAGACAGAAGGGAGGATCAGTGGAATAGACTTGGGGTAAGTGACCTCAGCAAGTTAGTGTATGATAAACCCAAAGAGCCCAGCTTTTGAGACAAAACCCCATTATTTGACAAAAACTGGTGGGTAAATTGCAAAACAGTATGGGAGAGATTAGGTTTAGATCAACATCTCACATCCTACAGCAAGATCAATTCCGAATGAATGAATGACTTAATTATAAAGAAGGAAACTAAGTAAACTAGGTGAACATAGAATAGTATACCTGTCGGATCTATGGAAAAGGAAAGATTTAAGACCAAGAAAGAGATAGAGAATACTAGAAAATATAAAATGAATAATTTTGATGATATTAAATTAAAAAAGTTTTTTTGTACGAACAAAACCAATTCAACCAAAATTAGAAGGGAAGTAACAAATTGGGAAAACAATCTTTAAAACAAAAACCTCTGATAGAGGTCTAATTACTCAAATTTATAAGGCGGTACATCAATTGTACAAAAAAATTAAGCCATTTCCCAACTGATAAATGGATAAGAGACATGAATAGGCAATTTTCAGATGAAGAAATCAAAATTATCAATAAGCACATGAAAAAGTATTTTAAATCTCTTATAATTAGAGAAAGGCAAATCAAAAGAACTCTGAGGTACCACCTCACACCTAGCAGATTGGCTAATATGATAGCAAATGAAAGTAATAAATGTTGGAGGGGATGTGACAAAAATACATTTATGCATTGCTGGTGGAGTTGTGAATTGATCCAAACATTCTGGAAGGCAATTTGAAACTATGCCCAAAGGGTGCTAAAAGACTGTCTGCCCTTTGATCCAGCCATACCACTGCTGGGTTTATGCCCCAAAGAGATAATAACCTTATACATAGAGATTGAGACATTGTGGCACAATCCAATGTGTAATGGACTTCTCTACTAGCAGCAATGCAATGATCCAGGACAATTCTGAGGTACTTATGAGATGAGAAAGAACACTATCCACATCCAGAGAAAGAACTGTGAGAGTAAAAACACAGAAGAAAAACAACTGCTTGATCACACGTTTTGATAGCGATATGATTGGGGATGTAGACTCTAAATGATCACCCTAATGCAAATATTAAAATATGGAAATAAGTCTTGATCAATGACACATGTAAAACCCAGTGGAATTGCTTATTGGCTATAGGAGGGGGGTGGGAGGATTGGAAGGAAAGAAAATGAATCATGCAAGCATGGAAAAAATATTCTAAATTAATTAATTAGTTAATTAATTTAATGTTAAAAATATTTTTGTTAAATGGTAGAGTTCTGAAGCTTGACTAAAATATTTCTTGGTGATTTAAATTATTTATTTTTTTGTAGAAGTAGTTTTATATTTTACAAATCTGTTCTTTACCATTATTACCATATTTTTAGCAATTATAAAAATATGATTTCATGAATTATTGCACTCAGGGTTTATATTTCTCTTTTTTTCCCCCTGGAAGATCCATTATCCCAAGGTTTCCTTCATATACTACTAAAATAAGTTAAATTTAATGATTTTATTGTATTTTGTTTATTTCTTTTTTTTAATATATCATGGCAGTTAAAAAATCTTCCTTTCCCTCCAACTAAAGGAAAATTCTCTTTTGAAAAAGAAAAACTCTTAAGCAAATAATCATGATTAGTAATAGTATTTGGCAGTATATGTATATTTCCATACCAATACCTACTGTCTCTTCAGGGAAAATAGGTAGTGTGTATTCTACACATAAAGTTTACAGCCTTGGATTCTTAAAATCTCATATTTTGTTCCAATTTTATTGCTTCATTTTAAAATCATTTTTCCTCCACTCCTACATTAAAAAATTATATACTATAATTATTTTGCCAAAAATATCTAATGCTTGGTAGTGAATGTAATCAAATGAGAAAATTAATGGAAAATGCTTGATGATCTTTAAAGCACTGTATACACTCTAGTTATTAGTATCATTATCATTATAGTTGAAGAGATGTTCTGTCCCTTTTAATTCCATACCATTTTGTTTATTTTATTCTTTTTTTTGCAGAGGGGAAGGACTCTCATTTGCTTTCTAATTTCCATTTATTTTTTTAATCTTTCCGTAGTACATGCTCTAGATATTAATTCATCCCAACTCCACTGGAAGGTCAGACCCACAAAGAGGGGACACCATGTCACCTAAGGGTTTCAGATTCAATTATGATGTCTTATGGAGTGTTTTTCTAATACTATAGTTTATGAGCCTTCACTATCACTCAAAATCTATTAGTTAAATAGTCATAATTAGCTTTTAGAAAAAAGTACTTATTATGACAATCAGTACCAAATGTTCTTGTGATCTCTGACACATTCTCCCATAAGTACATATAGATTCCACAAGAAAAATGGGATCTTACTTATGGTATATGTAGAAATGTTTAAGATAGCACATTGAAAACTTTCATGCTTTAGACATCAAGATGAAGTATACAGTTACAGTTCCTTTCCTTGATGATTCCTGTTTGTCTTCACTTCTTGATGGCTAGGATGCCACAGAGAAGTCAAAGTTTCCCAACACTAAGAAGTTCACAAGATTGTCCCCTTGTCAACAATGGGCTGTGGGGAGGAAGGGAGATGAAGGGTGGAAGGTAACCAGGACTGAGGCCATGTTTATTATATTAAAGTACTTGGTTGTAAGCCTTCACCATTTAGTGGCTAGATGCCCAATTTTATGGATGATATGGATAATCCAATGAGTCTTACAAGTTACATTGACTAATTTGAACATATTTTTTGTGCAAAATCACTCCCATTCATCCAATGACTTTAAAGACCATTTAAAATAACCAAGGATTATTTCACACTCAACCTCTTCAGATAGCATCTCTATTTTTATGCTGCATATTTGTCTGTAGCAAAGCTTCCTTATGTCTTCCCCATATTTTGGTCTGCAAAGCAAGTTACAGCAAAAATGCAACAACAAAAATACAACATTGACACCATAGTATTATATTATTATTGTTTTCTTTATAAATTAATTTTTAAACGATTGATTCTTTTATTCTCCTGTTTAAAGTACTTGTTTGATACTTTTTTTAAGGGATAGAAGGGCTAGTCTTAGACATGCCACAGTCAGCCATTTGGCTGGAAATCTTGCTCATTTCCTTTTGAATAGTATAAGAAGAAAGAAACTGAGGAAAAGTCTGCTATATAGGGCAGTAAATATAATTACAAAAATGAAGCAAGAGGTTATGTAACAGATATGTGAACATGTTAAATACCAGGAAGGTGGGTTTAGTAGACTTATAGATTGAGGGGATCTTTGAGGCCATCTATTTCTCTTTTTACAAATGAGGGAAATGAGAAAATTTAGGTGATTTTCCCAACGTCACTTCAGAAGAAGAGCAAAGAGCTAATTTTCAAAACCAAGTCTTCTGACTCCAGTTCTAGAGTTCTTTTTACTATACCATTCTGTTTCCCCAGCATTATGCCTAGCCTATCTATTATAGAATATGTGAAATGGCTGTCTTCTCAATGACATAGAAGTCATTTGCAGAAAATGAAAGTGAGGGAGTAGTTAAATGCATGAAGAGAATGGAAAACTTTGAAATAATTGCAGTAAACAACAAGATAGGGAAGTGACAAGAAATTTGTGAAAAGAATGTTGAATATCATTATGGAAGCATATTGAAAAACCTCATTTATAGTAAAACTGAAAAATAATAAAATAATAAAACACACAAATAATAATATTTGTATATATTAATTTATTGTTTGTCGATTCATTTATTCATTTAGCTACCCACTCATTCATTTATTTATGTGTTTTTATTTATCTGAAGACCTTTACAGACTCCTGGGAAAAACTCCTTGGAAAGGTGGGTACTCAGTTAAGGACAAAAAACAAAATTTCTTATGGAATCAGATAAATGGTGATATAAAGAGTAAATTTTTCCTTGTTCATGTCATTGCCTGGCTACCCACTTGGAGATGATTGGCAAGTAGGACCTATGTATTCATTTTCAATATCATTTCACTGCTAACTCTTTGAAGTTTGGTGAAAACTCAGGATCTGCTTCTAAATTCCACTTTATTATCTTTATTGTTTAGTTATTCGTCATGTCTGATTCTTCATGACTGTAGACCATAGCACACCAATTATGTTCATGAAGTTTTTTGGGGAAAGATACTGGAGTGGTCTGACTTTTCTTTCTCCAGTGGATTTAGGCAAATAGAAGTTAAGTGACTTGCCTGGAATCGCACAGATAGTAAGTGTCTAAACTCATATATGAATTTAGGCCTTCCTGACTCTAGGCCAAGTATGTTAACCACTGAGTCATCTAACTGTCTTTAAATGCCGCTAGCTCCACAAAAATAAATTCAGACAATCATACCCCTTGAGAGATCCACTTTCCCTAGGAACAACAACAAAGACAACAATGACAATAATAAAAATAATTCATAATAATAATATCACTTCTTTTTCCTATGTCCTGAATGAATCAAGTAAAATAATAAAAAAAATAGTCTTCTCTTTATTTCAGAATATAAGCAGTCATTTTCAGTCATAGTCCTTTGATACTCTTAACAAATAAAAATATTCTTTATTCATTAGTGAAGGTTCATAAACTTGACTTATGGAAACCAATACAACTGGTTACATACATGTTCAATATATTATAGTGGAAAAAGGATCTAGCCACCAAATAATAGAAGGAAATGGATAGTAGATGTAGAAAAACATACATTTTTTCTGGGACTTTATTCTTCAGAGAACCACCTTTGCAAATGCCTATTCTGTAGACTGGGAACTACGTTATTTATAATGAATGCAGAATGATCTTAACTACTAAGGGATTATATTTACTTTTACAAATCTATATTTACATATGTCCAACAGAAATTCAATCTAGGAAAACCATTTGACTTTTACACATAATAATAGAGAGAGCTCCCTTTCTTACTCACACCTCTCCACTTTACCAAGGATAACTTTATAAAGTATGGGGCTTTTTTCTTTTTTCTTTTTGCTATTAACTGATAATCATTGATCAGGAATGGAGACCACATCAATTAGAGTTATTGAATTATCACATTTTTTAAAAAAATCCCAAAGCACCCTCAAATTCCTCTAGAACTCTGTGCAGGCCCTTGTCTTTTCCCTGTGGGGATGAAACCTTCCAGAGACCCTAGGATTTAAGAGAGATAAACTCATAGCATGTGTAAGATGTAATATACATCTTATATATACATACATATATGTAGGTGTGGGAAGAAGGTTGATATTGTATAAGAAATTTAAATTTAAGTTTTATGCTAAATATGAAAGTTCTAAAGTAATATTGTGGGTTGCCAATTAAAAAAATTAACTCTTAAGTCACAAGTCTGTTAGCCACTCAACAATTTAGTTTAATAGAGATATAGTAAAAGAGAAATGTAGGAAGGAAGTAGAAAGTATTGCCTAACTAGATACTCTATAATTTATGTCCAAAGAAGTCTAGCTCACTACCTAGCAAGGGCTTTCAAGTCCCAGTCTCCATGTGGACTCATGATAGTCTCTTAAGCCAGGAGTCCCAGTGGAATCTTCAGCAAGGGTTCCACCAATGCAGCCTCCTCCAGGAAAGGAAAGCCTCTCTGGAACCAGTCTTTCCAGAAGCCAGGAAAGGAAGGCCATCTACTCACCCAGCAAGCCAACACAGGATTCAGGGAAAGAGTCTCCTTCTTCAGACCAGCTCACTGACACAGAGTGTGCAAAGATGAACTCCAGAGGAGAAGTTCAAAGAAGAAGCCCCTTGGACAGGAAGTCTAGGACTTTTTTATAGTCCTTTCTTCCAAGTCACTTCCTGTCCCTTCCATACTTTATGGAAACCAATCACAGTCTTTAAATTTGCCTAGCACTGCCCAGGGGCAGGGCAGTGGGTTCTGGAGTTGTCACCCACTCTAGCAATTGACTTGTGAACTCTCATACTTAGTGACTAGTAAGGTACTAAGTAGGGGTACTTAAGTTTTGATTGATTAACTTAAAATAGACAAGTGGAGAGCTGATCCTATCTTTGCAATTGTGAATACAATATCATTGAGTAATAAGAAGTAATTATATTATTCAATTTCAATTTTCAATTCATTTAATGTTCTTTATAGAAAGGCTCATAATAATAAAAACATCCAGCCGCCTTGCACTCATCTTAAACTAGAAAAAAATAGCTTGGTGGGCCTATTACTTTATGATACATTTAGACTTGATTAGGTAGTTTTGACTTGATTAGATAGATAGATAGATAGATAGATAGATAGATAGATAGATAGAACTACAGTATAGTCCCCCAACTGGAGAGGAAGAAAAAAATGTAAGAATTCAAATCAATAGAATTTGGAAAATTATTAGATATGTTGAGGTGAGGGAGAGGGCAGAGTCAAAGATTTCTCTGAGAGTAAAAATAAACTATAGGTGACTGATGGTGACAGTTTTCTCTTAAGTAACAGGGAGGTTTATGAGAGAAAGATTTAGATGAGAATATTAATAGCAGCTCACACTTATATGTGGTTATAAGATTTGCAAATTACTTTCCTTATAATAATATTGTGAGGTAGGTCATGAATTATTGTCTCCTTTACATAAAATTATAAAATATAATTATTATTTATGCTCATTTTGTAAAAAATGGGGATAATAATTCCTTATCTACCTCACAGTAATGAGTACCTTACTGCTATTAAGTTGTTTCAGGAATATTTTATACTTTGTGATCCCCTTTGGGATTTTCTTGGCAAAGATACCTGAGTGGTATGTGCAGTTTTCTTCTTTAACTCATTTTGCAGATGAGGAATTGAGGCAAAAAAGGTTAAGTGACTTTTTCAGGATCATATCGGTAGTAAATATCCATGGTCAGAGTTGACCTGAGGAAGATAAGTCTTTCCAACTTCAAGTCTAGATCTCTATCCATTGTGCTATTTATCTGTCCTGATAATGAAGAGCACTGGGAATCAAATCCGGATCTCTTGACTTGGAGTGCTGACACTGCATTGTCTCAAAACGATGAGACAAATTGAGCTTCACATATGTTATGCTTGAAATGTCATCAGGACATCAAGGAGATATAGAACTAGTGTGCAGAGGAAAGATTGAACCTACATAGTTTAGATACTGGAATTATGGACCTAGGGAGCCATCAAATTAGATGAGATTACTATGGGAGATGGTATAGATAGGAAAGTAAAAGACCTGAGATAGTGCTTTGGGGGGGCATCAATATTTAGAAGGAGAATAAATTTAAAGGAAATTGAGAAATGTTGGCCATATAAGAAGAAGTGGTCAAGAGTTTAAAAATCTACAGAAAAGAAAAGTATGCAAATAAGGAAGGTTAAGTGGATTTACTAATTACAAAACTGTTAACTTCTTAGAGAGATCATCTAAGTATTTTTAGGAGGTAATACAAGGAAAAGAAGTGGAGCTATCAGACTTAGAATATGCTTCTAATAGTTTTGAAGTCTTTGAGACATCGACAAGCATTTATTAAATAAATTTACTAAAATTAAAAGAATTTATCATATGCCAGGCCCTGGGCCAAGTCCTGAGGGTACAAAGAGGGGAGGAAAAATCCTATTTTTAAAGACCTTATACTATAATGGAGGAGGCAATATTCAAACAACTGTATGCAACCTATATACATATATACATACATATGTACATACACATATATATATATATAAATAGAGAGAAAAAGTTTCTGTTATAAATTTAATTTTATATTTATAAAAGCTGTTTCCATTTCAGAAAGAAAGTGCTAACATCAAGAAGTATAAAGAAAGGCAATAATGTAGGAAATAGAATTTTACTGAGATTTGAAGGGAGACAGGAAAATCAGGATACAGAGTGGAGAAGGGAGAATATTGCAGGCATTTGTACAATGAGTGAAAATGCATGGAGATGGGTTATGGAATGTCTTCTGTTAAGAATAGGTAGGAGGCCGGTGTCAATAAATTGTAGATTATGAAGAAGATTAGAAAAGTAAGAAGAAGCCAGATTATAAAGGGTTTTAAAAACAAAACACAAATTTTTATTTGATCTTAGAGATAACAGGGGACCACTAGAATGTATTGAATTTATTGAATTTTCAAAGGGGAATGATATGGTCAAATCTCTGCATTAGGAAGGTCAGATTTGACTGCTCAGAAGATTATAGAATAAAGTATGGAGAAACTTGAGGAAGGTTGACTTCTGCAACAGTGGCATGAGGTTAAAAGCACCTGCAGCAGCAGGATGGCCTTTATCAGAAAAGAGAAGAGGATATATATGAAAAGGGGAATGAGAGAGTTATGAGTTAAAAAAGATATTTTAGGTTATGAGTTTAAATTACTGAGAGGATGGTGACACCCTCCAAATTAATGGAAAAAGTAAAAAAGAGCAAAGATTTGGTAGAAAGAGGGGAAGATGATAAGTTTGATTTCGGGCATGTTAATTTTGAAGTATCTATGGGACATCCAGTTTGAGAGGTTCAATAAGAAGCTAGAGATATGAGACCAGAGATTAGGAGAGATGTTAAGGCTGAATAAATAGATCTGAGGAGCATTTGTAAACTGAGGATAACTGAATAAATAATAAATGGAAAGAAGAAAAAAGATCCCAGGACTGAACCTTGGGGGATATCAGTGGCATATGAGTAGTATCTGGATGAAAATCCAGTAAGGATACTGAGAAGAAGTGATCTCATAAGTAGGACAACCAGGAGATAGAAATATAATGAAAATCTAAAGGGAAGAGAACATCCATGATAAAAGGATGATTGACAGAGTCAGAGATTTCAAATAGATCAAGAAGGATGAGGATTGAAGAAATGTCAGAAAAACCAAAAGAAGGAAAGATATAAGATGATAGCTTTAAAAGATGGCCCTGTCAAAGAGATGTTTTTTAAATAATAGGAGAGATAGGAGTATGGTTATAGTCAGTAGGGAAAGAGACAGTAAAGAGGGAATGTTTTAAAGATGAAAAGCAAAAAGATGGTCAAATGGGCAAGGTCATGCAGAAAGCAGGTGATGAAATAAATGATAGAAAAATAAATGATAGAAAATAGAAATCCTATTTCCTGTCTGGGGAAGAGAAATATGTTAACTCATCTTTACAGTTTGAAACAATGGAATAGATAACATTTGAAGATACAGAGATCTTTAAGGAGGGAAGACAAATAGTTTCAGTCTTCTTAATAACGTAGGAAGCCAAATAATTTTCTATGTGTATTAATATTTGGTGGAGTTGGAAGTTTGTGAAAAAAGGAAAAAAGGTTGGAATCACTGCTTTGGGGAGCCAGATAAGAAGTAAATGAGAGATGGAGAAAAAGATTGCCATGTAGTGGTTAGGGCCCATGGGAGGCTGGATGATACAAATTTGTAATGGGCTCAGTCAAAATGCTCATTGGCTTAGAAAAAGAACAGAAGATGTTAGTAATGATCCAGGATTGAATCTAGTCCAGTCCTCTAATTTTAGTGTGGATGAAATTGAGGCCCAAAATTGAAGTACCTTTTCCAAGGTAGAAAATAGAAGAGCCAAGGTCCTCTGATTCAAAATCTACTCTTTCTTCCCCAGTTCCAAAGACTTAGGTAGAAGTGACAGATAATGATCAATTCATCAATTCATAATAGGCATTAAGATTAAAATATAATTTTAACATACTCTGTATTCCTTCGTTCTTGAGGTTCTATTAGTTTTGTGGCAATAGTAATTTAAGGGATTGTAATATGTTGGGGCTAGAATTAGATTTGGTGATAACAGAGCACGGGAAAATAATTTACATGCAAGATGAGAATTTTCATGTCCATTGGCCCCATCTCCTCCACCACCTTTTTTATAATAGAAAGTGCAGAGATCAATACACCTCCAAGGAAGAAGAAAAAGAAGACAGGAACAGCTGTAAGCAGCCTTGTATTGAGACTGTAATCCTGATGAATAATGTTGCTGTCATAACAGCGGGGATAATTTAATGCTGACACTTAGCAACATGATAAATAGCTTGTCAGACATAGGCAGTGACAGAGTCAAGTGAAACTGCCCATGACAAGTTCTGAAATATTAATCTTCTGCTAGACCATGCCTGTGCTAAAGGGGTAGCAGTGTGCGCAGGGCGAGGGATGGAGACACATCATAATATAAACAAATGGACTTTCTACCACAATGAATTTTGCAGCTTAAATAGGTCTTATTCTTTTTAAATGTTTATGTCTTGATGCTGATTATATATTTCCATTTATATGGTTTTTTTTAATGGCAGGAATTAAGAAAAGTCTTATTAGTCACTCAACTTTTCCTTTCTAGTCTCTTTTTCTTTTAGAATTAAAACCTGTTGTTTCTGTTGCAGAAAGGCTAAAAACATGACTTTTGACAAAATGATGTTCCAACTGATCAAAGGATTGCTTTTAGGTGCCACTATCTTTTAGGTATTTCTTTTTCACTTATTTTTTTTTCTAAAATGCCTTGGTGGAAGAAAACTGATGTTCAGTATTCAGTTTCATTTTTAATTAATTTTAGCTGTTGCTATGCATTCTTTTATGTGGGGGATGGTGTTAGGGAGACAAAAGACGAGAAGACCTAGTCTTCATTAGTGTAGCTTCTGACAGTGAGGAGGAAGAAAAAAATAAATAAGTGAGATGGAGTTGGTATTGTAGTCCAGATGCTTACCTGTTTTGTTTGTGAGGGTCCAGAGTTGTAACTGTTTGAATTTTGTCTTCACGATTATAATTCAGTCTTCCTCAGAAGATTCAGTCATGGTTGGGTATACACTTATAGACTTACTTCACTAGCTACTTAACCTAGTGGAGTCTCCCAGTCCATTATTCTAATTATTCATATTTTTTGCTACATTTGCTCAAATATTAAGAAATGAATGTAACCACAAATTCAATTTTAGAGAACTCCTTTCATGTCTCCAGTTTCAATACATCTCTTGACTACTTCAAGAGGCACCTTGAGAAAGCACCATCTTTGTGGTTATTTTTAAATTTCATGAGTTATATACAACCTGTAGCAATCTAACTACACCAGCAGTGACAGCAAGAAAGCTGAATACAGAAAATATGATAGAATATCTAGCATATAGATATAATGACAACATATTTTTTTAAACCCTTACCTTCTGTCTTAGAATCAATATGGTATATTGGTTCCAAGGCAGAAGATTGGTAAAGGCTAGGCAATGGGGGTCAGGTGACTTGCCCAGGGTCACACAGCTGGGAAGTGTCTGAGGTCAGGTTTGAACCCAGGACCTCCCATCTCTGGGCCTGACTCTCAAACCATTGAGCCATCTAGCTGCCCTTGACAACACATTTTAAAGAAAGTTGCTCATGTTTTCAAAGTGTAGTGTAAAAGAGCATTATATTTGGAGTCAAAGAAGAAGATTCAGATCTGGCTCTGCCATTGTGAACTTGGAAGAATCAAGTTCACACTATGAAATTCTGTTTTCTATAAAATGAAGATGTTTACCTAGATGATGTTTCTCCCCCTTCTTCCCAGCCTTGCCATATAAGCTGGGGTTTATTTACAACTATTTCTCAGGAAAAAATAAAAACCCAAACAAAACAATAATAACAAAACCTACACATGATATCTTTAAATATTTTGTTGTTCAGGCATTTTAGACATGTCCCACTCTTCATGACCCTTTTGGGGTTTTCTTGGTAAGGAAGCTCGAATTGAGGAAATGGTTAAAATTAGGTTAAGTGACTTTCCCAAGGTCACACAGCTAGTAAGTGTCTGAGGCTGCATTTGAAGTCACAATGATGAGTCTTTCTGACTCTAAGCCCAGCAGTATATCCACTGGACCTTCCAGTTGCTTTGCTTTTAAGAATAGTCTGCAGTCATTAACACATTCCCTATCACTTTCTTAAATCTAGACAATCATCAAAGTAATAAATCAGTCCTTGCTTTGTAGCATTTGCTCATTTCCTTCTGAACCATAAATACTTAAAATTTAACATTTGACTTTTTGAAATTGGCTCAAGCAAGCTCCTGTCTATGATCATATTTTCTCCTCTATTCTCCTCCTGCAAAGATGTGGGTTAGTAAAAGCTAAAAAAGAACTGACAGTAACATCTTTGATCTATCAAACTCTGGGAACCCTGGTGATCTCTAATCATATAAAACCAATCTGAAAAAAGTCAGCTAGCTTTCACAGGATCCTGTTTTAATTTCTCAAATCCATTCTGGCTGAAAAGAATAATATTTGAATATTGATTGATTATCTATGCTATATCCAGGAAATTTAATGTGCAATTCACCTATTTCTACCTATTCAGCACTTCATTTGATTCTACTACCAATTACTGCTCTACTGAATTAATTCCCAAGGTACTGATTTCTCATAATGACTGACAGGGGGTGCTGCTTCTCTAAGTACCAATTGACCTAGGTGGGTATTATTAACATAGATGGAGTGTCCTAAGAGGACTATAAGTTGAACGGAAATGGTAAAAGGGTCTTGCAGATGAGGAATGTGTACAAGAACAGTCAGACTATCTTATTGAGCTTCCGTTCAGCTCTGAGATTCTGCATTCCTGTAACAGTGTCATAGCAACGGCACTGACAGAATCTGAGAGTTGTGCTGATACAGGCTTAGAGGACTGCTGCAGAAGTTCACACCTGTTTGTAAGAGTGATTTCTGATAAATACATGGACTAAGAAAGATGTTAGGCAAATCAGAGGCAATGCAACCCTCCAAACAAAACAACAGGCTAAGAGGGCATAGAGATAGACAATTTTGCAAACTAGCTGATATGTAGCATCTTGTAATGTGAGAATATAGTAGGTTTATAAGTTAAAAAAATTAAAAAGGTTCTTCAGGGGTTAATTAAAGTGAAATATAATTATAGGAAAGGAAGTATAGTATAGTGGATAGATAGAAAAATCTGCTCTCAAGTTGTCTCTGACACATTATGATTATGTGACCATAGGTAAGTAATTTAAGATCTTTAACATCTCTAATGCTTCTCTAAAACTATGTATTGCAGAGAAAATGGTGACCTGGATTGTAGAGGTGGTTTGGGAGTTTTCTTTATTCAGGAGTACAGTAATACAGATTAAAACACAGGTCTATTCATTCTGGTTTTAAGGCTAGAGAATATTATGAGAATGGAGGGAGGGAGAAGGAGGAAGGGAGAGGAGATAGATGGAGTGGAGAGAGAGAGAGAGAGAGAGAGAGAGAGAGAGAGAGAGAGAGAGAGAGAGAGAGAGAGAGAAGTAGAGGAATGGGAGAGGAAAGGAGAAAGAAACAGATAGACAGACAGAGAGACAAGGTCAGACAGACAGACAGAGACAGAGAGACATAGGAAGATAGAGAAGATAGGAAGAAGAGGAAGGGATAGATACATAGAGGCAGAGAGAGGAATGGAATGACAAAGGTGGAGATAGAGACTGACAAATGGCAGACAGAGACAGACGCAGAGAAAAATACACAGAGGCAGACACAGACACAAATACAGAAACAGAAAGAGAGACAGACACTGTGATAAAGAGGATTAAGGAGCCATCTCCAAGTCAGGAAGACTTGTATTCAAATTTACCTCCATAATCGCTACTGGTTGCTTGACCCTAAATACTTTACCTTTACAAAGTGCTTCAAAAAAATCTTTAAGAAGAAGAGGTGCTGACCAGCATTGGGAGAGGGTATATCCTGCTTAGAAATTCTCTATACAAGTAAAATCACAGGTCTAGATAATTGTGTGTATATATGTGAAAACATTGAAATGTTACTTAATGAGATATAATATATTTTAAAAATTTCATTGCATACATTAATTCATTCCTTAGATTCGAAATGAATTTTGATTGCCTTTTAGGAAAGACTTGAACCTAGAATCCAAAAAGAAAAAAAAAGAGAATAAGGTGATATGTAAGACTTTATTTCTTTCTGATGGTAAAATATTCTATTTGAGACTCTTCTACAATTGGTATCAAAGCTGGGTGAAGTGTGACACATGAATCAGGGAAAAGGGTTGGGGTCGGGGTGAAGGAATCACTTTAGGTTAAAGTACAGGCAGTAATCCAAGCAGTATGCTTTAGGTCTCATACAGGAAGGACTCAGCAAAGACAATCTCAGATGGAATTATACTGGTAGGTTTGGACTTAAACATATCTTGACTTTTAGTGAGGCTCTATTCCTCTTTTAGATATGTATGTCATTTAAAGCCAGTGGCTGATAAAGTAAGTGAAAAATGAGACTGCAGTATCAACTTGTCAAATGATTTCATTCCCAGGGAAGATTAGGATTAGTGGAAAAAAGTGGGTTTCCGAATCACTGATTCCAATGATATTAATTGTGCCTGTGCTGGATCTGTGAAGCTGGCACAAATAACACTGTCAAAGGATTCACGGTGCCACATTAGTGGATATTTACTGATAAATGATGGGGCACTTCATTAGCTAATGCTGAAAAATCATGGAGGACATAACAGAATTATTAGGGCTTATTTGAAAATCCTATTCCATAATGAGTTATTACTTTAAAATAAGAGCAGCAATATGTTACAATTAAGCACTCTTAAAAGGAGCTTTCCACAAGATAGGTGTCAGCATTTGACTGATCTTTTGAACCACTACTCATTATAAAGGAAGTCTACTGGCTGCCATCCATCAAAACTCTACATTTATTAACTAATTGAAGAAAACAATGGAGTGGCTTCGGTCCTGTGTGACTGCAGCTTTCAGTGAGTTATAAACCAGTGAGGAGGAGTGTGTGTGTGTGTGTGTGTGTGTGTGTGTGTGTGTGTGTGTGTTGTGTCTGGCTCAGCTTTTCTTTACAACTATGCTAATGGTAGCAGTAGTTTTGCTCAGTGGATCTAATTTATCTTTGTGTATTCAAAGATGGAGCAGGGGAAATGTTAAGGAACTACTCTATGTGATCACATATCCATCTCCTATGCATTTGCCTCTTAATAAACACTATGATTAAATGAAATGTAATTAGCGATGTTTAACTTCACAATACTTTCATTTCTTGACATCATCTATTGTTTTTTTTTCTCTTTGTTTTGGGTTATTCCTTTATTTTTTTTCTCTATAAGGCTAGTGTATGGGAATAGGAAAAAGGACATATTGAGATTCAGAAACACATTTTCATTAAGAAAGACCTTTAAAAAGTCTTATGGACATTTTTCTGCCTAGCATACATCTGTAAGCCATTGTGAATTTTATATAAATATTTTTCTGCGCACACTTGGAACATCAGGTAGAAATATTATATTAAGAATAGGCTCTATCTAACCTCTTTGGGGAGAACTGACTGGAGTATAGTAATGAAAATCCAGAGTTAGAAGCCTTCTGTTTTGTTCTTTTTGGTGTTTGCTTGTTTGTTTTTAAACCATTACCTTCCATCTTGGAGTCAATACTATCTATTGGTTCCAAGGCAGAAGAGCAGTAAGAGCTAGGCAATGGGGGTTAAGTGACTTGCCCAGGGTCACATAGCTAGGAGATAGTGTCTGAGGCCAAATTTTAACCTGGGACCTCCCATCTCTGGGACTGGCTCTCAATCCACTGAGCAACCCAGCTGCCCCACAGAGAGCTTCTATTTTAGTTCCAACTTAATTACTTGTTACCTTACTTGTGTGATCCTGGTCATTCTATCCTTTTTGGGCTTCAGATTCCTTATCTGTAAAAAGAGATGGTTGGTTAAAATAATTTCTTAGGGTCCTTCCTGCCCTAAGCTTATGATCCTATCATCCTGAAATATAGCACTTCTACAGGGAGAGAAGCACTGTGGAGTCACTGATAGGGAGGGGGCAGCTCTTAGCATCAAGAGAGCCTGGATTCAAGTTCAGCCTCAGGCATCTATTAGCTTTGTGACCATGAGTAAATCTCTCCATCACTCTGCGCCCCAAGCAACTCATATGTGTGTGTGTGTGTGTGTGTGTGTGTGTGTGTGTGTGTGTGTGTGTTTAACTGGTTTAATTGGTTTGACCTCAACCCTCAGAAATTGTGTTATGTTGAGGCTTAACTGACCTAGAATCTGATATCTCTCCAGACCCCTATTCCTTAGGCCTCTATGAGGCTGTGGAAAAATTAAAGTCCTTTTTATGGCTTTATATGAATTTGAGAGTTTTCAATCAGAGTCTGTGTCTCACTGGACTTCCAAGTCACTGGCTAAAAGCATACAGTCCATTGAATTGGGGGATAATGGAGGCTCCATACCTATGACTGTGACTTACGTGGTAGTTATTCCACTTTGGGGAAATAACTCCACCCTCTTTTGTACTAGAGAAATTTTGGCAACCGTTTTCTGTAACATTGAAATGATAAATCCATCCTCCTCCCAAGCCCAAATGAGAAAAATAATGCAAACAAACAAACATCCCTGTTTATCGGTGCTATTTACATTGGAGCCAGTGGCTGGCTCTTTTGCTTTGGTTAGCACATTATTATTTAATTTTGACTCTAGTAATAATGTCTGAACTCACCCAATAAGCACCAACAAGAATGTCTCTTGTCTGAATATAATTGCAGTTAGTGTGTGGACATTCTGATGAAGTTGTCAAAGAATCCTAGCAAAAGACAGAGATGGTTTTCAAAAGATAATATATTTTCAGTTGCTTCACGTTGAAATGATTTGACAAGGACAGGCTGTTTGTTCTTGGTTAAAAAAGATTGAAACCTGTGTTGAGAAACTTAAATTGATTTGATTTTCTACATCCTTATCTTAACACGTTTAGACATAGGAAAGTTTTTATAATTTATTACTTTAAAGCCAGAAAGTGTCTTGCTGACAAAAAAGGGCAACTGTGGAGTATCCCTATTAACTCCACATTATGCCAATTTATTAAAAAAAAAGATATTTCCTCACCTCCACACACACTCAGAAGTTTGAAAAGAGGAGTTTGTTTGTTATTTAAATCACATTTTAAATATCTAATATGAGAACCTGGTATCTCCCATTTATTCTGGAATTTTAAATAAGATTCCAAAGATTAATTTGCAAAAGGATGGATAAGGTAGAGGAAGCAAAAGGAGTAGGAGCTGATTTCACACTATGTCAGTATGGTGTTTGCTTTTGTAGGTTTTATACACAGAGGAATAAAATTTCAGAATATTAAAGAAGTCTGGAAGAGAAAGTGTTACAATGTGTTGGTTTCTAAAACCGTGTAGTCATGTTAAAGTGCAGTCAATCTCGTATTAGGATATACTGTTCAATGCATATTGTCTAATAACTGTCCAAAATAAAATCAGTAAGTAGAAATTATGTATTTTCTTCTTTAAAATATGGGCATTCTGAAGGGACATATCACTCTACCCCACAACATCTATTGATTAAAAGAGCTTCACTTGTGCTTTCGTTAATAAGTATTCCCTATGTGGTATGCCAAAGATTGTATTGAATTCCAGCTAATTTAGGGTAATAATTAAAAACATATATTGCTTCCCTAGCACAATTGCTCATTGTTAAAATTATTGAGTTTTATTTAGGTTTTCCCTAATGAACTGAGAGCAGAACTTTTCTGATATTTATTAGAGGAGATAGGATTTGTGTGTGTTGTGTTTATTAACAACAACAAGAAATCCTTGTGTTTAGAAGTAGGGCCCTTAAAAATGGAATGAACTGCATTTATTGTGATAAAATAAAATATTCTGATAAAGAAGAGAGATGAGATGCACCTAGAACTTTTTCCCCCCTGAAAATTCAGACAATATTTATTTGCACTTGGGAAGGGTCCTCTCAAGAATGCATGTCCTTGCAAAAAAGCTCTCCAGAAATGATCATTAGGTGCCAGATATTGCCTTGCACATCATAGAATGTTAATACTGTTGAATTGAATCAAGACCCACATCATTCCCTATTGCCTGGCTGAAAATAAAGACAGAATTCAAGCCCAATTTATGAAGGCATCTGCAAAAGTAAAACTGAGTATCTAATAGGTCAAGAGAGTTAATGAATTTATTTATTTTTCTTTTTTGAAGCAACTAATAAAGAAAATCCGCAGGCTTAAAAAAAGGAAAAGCTTAAAAAAACATAAAAAATGTGTTTTTAGTTGTTTCTGCTTAAGACAATTAGAAAATATTTCTATTCGGGGAAAAATAATGAAATAATATGCCACTGGAAAGTCCCATTAGTAGATAAGTCTTAGGATGTTGTTTGTGGAAAAGATGAAGCAAACATCAATGGTTTGCACAGATAGGGTGGGAGAGATGGGATTTAAACCCAGGCTCTATGATACCAAGTCCAATACTTTTCGCTGTGCCCCATGACCTTTTTAAAGATCAATCTCAGAGGATTGAGGATGAAATTGCTATTGTTAACAGATTTAAAATACAGACGGGAGCATATTTTTTGTATACAAGCATTGAAAGAATTTGATTTCCTTGACTATGTATACTTGTTACAAGACGTTTCCTTTTTTCTTTTCTTTTTCAATGGACTAGGGCCTTGGGAGAGTGAGAAAATAGATTTCAGTTCATTAAAAGAAATTAGGTGGGAAATGCTTCAGAGGTGAAATGCTGTATCAC
>NC_058130.1:584570834-584610948 GCF_016433145.1 Gracilinanus agilis
TTTGCTTTGTTGATACTAAAATCCTCTATTTTTGCTGAATTGATTTTTAAAAAAATATACATGCTATAAGGGATAATTTCAGGAGAGATATATTGAATAATGTACGTAATATAAAAACAAAAGATGACCATAACATTAAAAAATTAAATCTTTTTTCTGAGCTCAAAAGTCACTTTCTCCATGAAGCTTTCTTTTCTTCCCTGATGTAGAAGTGATCTTTCCCTCTTCAAACCTAAGTATAAGATTTTTTTAATGGGTATATCTTTTTATGCTGACCTGGTCTATTTGGTATCATATTTATCCATGTACTTGTTATATCTATCCTATTAAATTTAAATTCTCTTGTATTTATAACTGTATACTTTGCCTTACACATAGCATGCCTTTAGTAAATATTTGTTGAAATAAAATTGAACTGACTTGTAAAACTCTTCTAAATCCTAAAATATATCTACTCCTTTGTCAAGCCAAAACAAATAGAATTGCCCTTTTTCATTTCTATAAATATTTTTCTTCTTTATCTTGTTCTTTTTCTTCCTTATTCAAATATCCTCTTGATAACAGGTAGCATTTCTAGGATTGCTTAAATTTGACAAAGATCTTTAAAATAATTTCCATTTTTTTTCTGACAAGATGAAGAAGTTGGTGCTATTCTTGTCTCCATTTTACCAAAGAGGATACTGAGGTACAGAGAAGTTAAGTAACTTACCCAGGGTGATGTGACTAGTGTACGTTTTGAAAGTGTTGTGGCTGGGGAAACTGCATCCTCCAGCAGGCTCCAGGGGTCCCTCCCCCTTACTTCCTAGTGTGGTATTGGTCTTGAATTAGACCAATCTTGTGCTAGGGAGGGGCCATGCCCCCTACTTCAGGCATAGGATTGGTCTATATAAGGACCAATCCCCTGCCAAGGATGAAACTTTGAATCTGAGAAGATTCAGGGTTTAGTGGGGTTAGTCTATTTTAGGCAGGAGAAACTCTGCGGTTTGTGTTTTCATTTATTTATTTATTTATTAGAGTTTGTCAGATCTAAGACAAAGAGTTTGGTCCCCCTCCCCCACCCCCCTTCATTCACTAGAAGTGTCTGAGGCAGCATTTGAACTTCTCTTCTTGATTCCAGGTCCACTGCTCAATTTGAGTTACTCATAATGTTTATTTTGATTTAATTTCACATCTATGGAGATATGTGCTGATTGAGGCATAAAATGTACTTAATCTTAATGCTCATATCTTAAGAAGAAACTAGATTTGGAAACAGAGAACCCAGGTAAGAATCTAAATTCAGTTACTTTCTAACTTGCATCACACTGGGCAAGCCATTTGGCCTTTCTGAATCCCATTTTTTCTTTTACCTGGTGGGTGGGTAGGAGGAAAGAAACCGGCATTTATTAGATGCCTTCTACATGCCAGCTACTATTACAAATATTACATTGCATTACAAATATTCTCTCATTTGATCTTTTAATTAGGAATAATACAACTTGAAATAGATTTACAGATTTACTATGTTACACATAATTTACTATAAGTTGCTTCATAAATCCTTAAAACCCTTTATAAAAGTGGGTTATGATTGTTATTAATATTTATTAGAGGCAAGTTGCTTGTCCCTTTGCTCAGGTTATTGGAGGAGAGAAATAAAATAATACTCATTCTTACTCTTCCTATCTAGTAGAATCTAATTCTAAGGGTTAGTTGAAGGCATTATAGTCATGCATAGTGGTCACGAAATTTATGCTTCTTTGATTTGTTTTTGGAATTGCACAGTTGCTGTATTTTTACCATTCTATATACTTTCTAAGGTTGAGGAGGATGTGGACAGCCTCATTACGACCCTATTGTCATTCCCTCATTGTTACTTCCCCTCTTGTAATCATGAAGTGATTATATATAATCATTGTTTTTATAAGCAAACCTTTAAAAACCAAACCTTCAGTTTGTATAACCAAGAAGATCATACAGGACATTTCATTCCAGGGCCTCACAACCCATTACTTAAAAGTGTCCATTTTATTGAATTCCAAAAGCATTTATTAAACTTCTAAGTGAGCAACATGCTGGGGATTCAAAGAAAATAACGAAGCATCTCCTGCCTTCAAGGAATTTATATTCTATTGGATATTACCAATATATGCTTCTATGGGATTTTAAGGTATTCAAAGAACTTTACATACATTTTCTGGGTTTTTTTAAGGTTGTATGTGTAAAATAGTATACATCTCCATGTTCATCATGTTGTGAAAGAAGTTCATGATGTTGTGAAAGAAGTTCATGATGTTGTGAAAGATGAACATGATGTTGTGAAAGATGAACATGATGTTGTGAAAGATGAACATGATGTTGTGAAAGATGAACATGATGTTGTGAAAGATGAACATGGAGATATGTACTATTTTACACATACAACCTTAAAAAAACCCAGAAAATGTATGTAAAGTTCTTTGAATACCTTAAAATCCCATAGAAGCATGTATTGGTAATATCCAATAAAATATAAATTCCTTGAAGGCAGGAACTGTGAAACAATATATTATATCATCATGTTCATGTCACTAGAATCTCAAATCAAAAGCACGCCCACGTAATCACATGCAGATGGCGTCTTACTGATATCAGTTTTCCTTCTGATGATACAAATCACAATTCATCCATGCCTACCTCTCCTGTGTGACTTTTTCCTATTTTCACCTCCAAGTCTGAGTCAGGGAAGGGCTTCTCCAACAAACTTGTGACCTTCCTCTTTTTTCTTGAGCAAGTGACTAGGAGTCCATGGACTGTTCATTGATTATACCTGACTCACAAAATGACCAGCCAATCTTTTTCTCTAATGCCATGTGTTACTCTGCTTCTCCTTCAAAATTCTCTATAACATATTATATGTTGTTCATACTTACCAGTTGCTTCTCCATTGCCTATTAGACCATCTTCAATTTTGATTTTTCAGAAACTCAAATATTCCTTGACACTCAATCATCAAAAACACTGGAAGAATGTTGATTAAAAAAGAAGTCTTTGTTTTGGGAAGAAGCTCAGGGTCATAAAAAACAAATAAAAATTAAAACTTGGTAATTTTCCTAAACCAATAAGTGTGGTTTCCTCCTGCTCTCTTCTGGGCCAAGTTCATTGTCCTTTTATAGTATATGCCTATTTCTCTGTGGGTATGATTGAGTAGGGTCTCTATTGATTATATAATCCTCACTATGCCATTGACTGAACAAAATGACTTCATAAAAATATGCATAATATTTTCTCACATTTCTTTATCCTTTTGCAATAACAATCCCAATATATTGACATGGAAGATGTTATAATACTCAAATGCAAATGGAAAAACCAACATGGACAGGTCATATTTTTCTTGGTGCAAAATATGGCTAAAAAGAGCAGATCCAGGACTAAAATTTGCTTCTTGTTGATGACAGTCCTCCACGTTGTATTATATGCTGTGCCATATACCATACTTCCTTTTTGCTACATACCATCTAGTTTATATAAATGAAACAAATAACACCCTTGCTCTCAAGGACCCAGGGTTCTGGCATATGAGCTTCCTATGCAAAATGAAGAAAATAACTCCTTATTTACCTGAAAGCAGGAGAAAGGACCAGTGAATCTCTTGCAGACTTTCCCACGATGATTCAATGAAGGGTCAGTGTTGGAAGAGCATGGATAGGACTTGGGAGTCAGAAGATCCAGGTCTGAATCTAAGCTTTGCCACTTGCTAGCTTTTGTGAACAGAGACTATTTGCTCACACTTTTCTGGAGTTCAGGTGAGCTAACTGTGCAAGAAGGGTTACAATACTTAAACTACTCATGGGATTTTAAGCAGTATAGCTTAAAGGGAATGTTGCTTTATTTCATTTACATTTAATAGTAAGCACTTAATAAATACATCATTTGATTGTTATAATCATTCAGTGAAGTAGGTGCTATTATCTCCATTTTGTACATTAATTAATTAGCAGTAAGAAAAATCAAATAACTTAAATAAGGTCTTATAGCTATTACGTGCCAAAAGAATGGATTGAAACTCCTTTCGATAGATTCTAACTTGTCATTCTGCCTCCTTAGAGATATAATTTACTTCTTAGGAATGTATATCAGTGAGAAATATAATATTGAGGAAAATTCTTCATTTCTCTGAAAGTCAGTTTGATTACCTAGGAATTGGGAATAAAATTGTCCTTTCCTTCAACATTTTGTGCTAAAAGAATGAATGCAGAATTATGCTTTGGATTATGTGAAGGACATGTTTAGACAGTTATGAATTCTGTATCCATGCATAATCACCTTGTACCAGTGATGGTGAAACTTTTAGAGACTGAGTGCCCACACTGCACCCTCCTGCTGCATGTGAGTTGCCCCCTTGCCCCAGGCAGGGGAGGGAAGAAGCACTTCCATTGGGCTGCTGGGCAGAGGGGGCAGATCATGTGAGCAATGTCCTCAGGCACATGTGGAGAGGGGGAGGGAACAGCTACTTCTGCCATGCATGCCATAGGTTTGCCAACATGGCCTTATACCATTCCCTTCCCTTTGACAGAATTATATATACATCATTCTAGATAAATTGATCTTCTTATTTTTACATATATCCTCCACTCTTTAACAAAAAAAAAACAATTCTATCCTTAATAATTCATTCAAGAATCTAACAACCCTCAGTGGGAAAAAAAATAGCCCAGGGCTCAATGCTAGATCTATCCTGGGGTATTTTCATGCTAGGACAACTCAGGATAACCAAAAATACTTTGTAAATAGGGCAGAGCTATTCTATGTTCTTTCATTCTAGGGTAAATTGTTTCACAGAATTACATAACTTATTGATTATTCTTTTGAATCAAAACATTGGCATTTTCATGATATCTAATAATATTATACATTAACTAAAGGATACCAGATTTCGTGTCTTAGGTTCAAGAGCACAATCTGAAATCTAATTGTTAAAAGCAAGTTATTGTTTATATCAGTGGATGAATCAAGAATGCATGCGCTCTTTTGGCCTTTCTTTAGAGACTTTAGAAACTAAGATATAACGTCTCCGGTGATGGATAAATGTCCTAAAAAGAGTATTACTGCTGCTAAAACACTGGCATTACTACTGGAGAAAACAAGCCTGCTACTCCCTATAACTAATTTAAGAGTAGAATGAACTGTATTGAGAAAGAAAGACTCTGGGTGTTTCTAGTCAGTATTTGAAGGGTTTCAACATTGTCTCCTTCCCATCGACCAACCTGGCGAGCTAAATCAAAGATGATCTGCTGGAGCTGCAGCATGGGGACGGTGTGGCTGAGCTAAATTGAAAGCAATTATATCATTGTGCTGAGCAGCAGAGGAGAGATGAGGGAAAGAGCTATTAGAGAGACCTTACCTTTTGGGCAGACCTTGGGAAGAAAAGGCCAAACCTGATATAGTTGAATAACAATCAAAAAACTTTTAAAGCTCAAGGGGAATTTAGAAATCATCTCTCTCAGTCCCCTGTTTTACAGATCAGGAAACTGAGGACCAAAGCAGTTAAATGATTTGTCCACATTAACACAGATAGGCAGAGGGCAGAAGGAATAGAAACCAGGTCTCTTAAATGGAATCCCATTAACTTCCCACTATACTTTTATATGTTTTCACGAGAGTCTTTTCCCAAATAGTAGAGAATGCTGATGAAAGAATATTTTTCACTTTATTTTTTTTGCTATTTTAGAAGCAGCTTTAGCTTTTATTTATATAAACAAACACCTATCTCTTTTGAAGTAAAATCTAATCCAAACATGCTTGGAGATCATTTTTTTTCTGAACAGATTACAAAGGGAAATTATCTTTTTACATGAGGGGAAAAATCAAAAACATACCAGAATTCCATATAATCTCTAAGGCTTATGGAAGTATCTAATTACTGTCAGGTGTCACCAATGGTTCAGAGTTTGTAGAAAAGCAAAAAGAGTCTGGGCCCAGGCTAGAGGAGATGATTTGGCACCTAGACAGCCAATCAACCAACAAGAAACCACTTCTCTACAAGTGGAAACACCTGTTGCCACTTAAGATCTTACACTAAATTATAAGAATTTTATTTGGGTATTTGTAGCAGGTGGATGAGAGTAATTGATTTGAAAATATAATTTATCTTTCAAATAAGTTATATACATTTATGGTATCAATTAAGGACATCCTGGACAGGACAGTAAAATATTTTTCTAGGCTAGTTGAATATTGTTTAATTTAATTTGTTAAAGCAGGGTGCTAATGAGGTCAAGGTTATAGTTTTGATCCACACCCATTTCATCCATATCAGCTATTTAGCTTCACACAGAAGAAACTCTCTGCTCTATCATTTTGCAAATGCATACTGGTCACTGAGACACTATACAAAACAAGGCGAGTGATTAATGAAGCATTTTCTTATACTAGCATGGGAAAATTCACATTTTCTTTATAGCAATTCAATATTCCTTTTCATATGTATAAAGTTAACTTGTACTTTTATCATGACATATTACCCATCCAGGCAAGGCTTTCCAAATTGGTATTGTGTTTGAAAGCTGTTTGTCATAATATAAAATTTACAATTCAGAAATTCTTCCAGAATTTTGAATTTCCTGAAGACATAAAAGTTTCCTCCCTACTGGCCACTGACATGCATGCACATACACCCCCCCACATACATAATATAAACAATAAATAATTTAAAAAATGGATTCAGTTTCATATAATATCAGGAAAAGTACAGAATCAGGTTTTTTGTTGTTTAAAATATCTCCAATGTGGGAATCAAAAAAGTTTTCCAGGTCCTATTACTCACATGACAGGGTTATCATGAGGAAATACCTTTGAAAACAATAAAGTTTATTACTTGTATTGTGCAATTACACCAAATCTAAAAGAATATTATTAACAAATGGCTACAATAGAATGCTTCTTGCTGCTTCTAAAAAGTACATTTTATCTGTTGAGCAATTTCATCCAACTCTATTTTTATAATACTTGAACTTCAGATAACACAAATCTCTCAAAATATTTTTCAAGGATCAAGATAATAAAACAATACAAGCAGTAGCACAAAAGTAGGCCATATTAGTGGAGGTGTATGCACTAACCTAGGTTTGAAGGCAATTTCATAAAATTATGGGATTGGAAGCACTGTTTGAGTGGTCATCTAGTCAATTCCCCTGCCTTCAGGAAGGACCATACCTAAATCATACCTGATATAATGGGCATTTCTTCAAAGTATAAAGGTCTCCAGAGAAGGAGATTGAGCATCTTCACTCAGTAACCCATTCTAGTGGTTAACAGCCCTTACTGTGAGGAAGCTCTTTATATCTCATCTAAATCCTCCCTATTGAAGCTTAAGCCCATTTCCTCTTTTTCTATCCTCAGTGGAGATGGGGAACAGCTGGTCACCATCCTCCATATAATAACCCTTCACAGTCTCGAAGACCGTTATTAGGTCAGCTTCTCTTCTCCAGGCTAAATAATCACAGATCCTTTAATCTTTCTTCATAGGTCCTATTTTCCAACACTTTAATCGTTTTTGTTTCTCTCTACTGAATTCCTTTCAGTTTTTTAAGCTGTTGAGTTGCCACCCTTTGTGTGGGTTGGCACAGGCAGCTACAGAGGCAAATCAGTCCAGTCACTACCAAAGAAGGCTGTGGTGTCCCCGATGAAATAGAGCAGAGGGCGTTCTCAAGGATGTCCAAAATTCTTGTCATTGTAAAAGACTAAACAAAAACAAACAAACAAAAAAGAACAAAATAAAGCCAGCAGGTGAAAACTTTACTGAGGCATTTTATTTTATAAAATTATTTACTAAAGTGAGGGGAACAATAGATAATTGCTTCACAAATCCTATAGATTAAATGCTATCACCTTCTTTATGGGTTTTTATATCATAATTTCTTTTTTTAATGGAAACACTACATTGTTTTATGTTCAACAAGTGGTCTACTATGAACCTGAGATCATTTTCTACTAGGTAATTCCTATTTTTGAATTAGTATTCCTTCCCTCTCACCCTTTGTGTGTTAAGATAAGCATGTATTTGGATCTGTGGAGCTTTATTCTAATTTGATTTTTGACCACTTACCTAAATGGTACAGTCACCAAGGAATCTGATCCTATTCTCAATGGTGTTGTCTAACCCTCTTAGCTTGGATTCATCTGTGAACTTAATGAACATGCTCTCCATTTCATCATCCTGAAAACTGATGAGAGTGTTTAAATAGCGTCAGATTCAAGATTTACCCCAGGGGAACTCTGCTTGCTACAACCCTTTCCTATTGATATTGAACCATGTATAAGTATTCTTTGAGGGCAGTCTTTAAACTAAGGATGTATGTTATTTATGATTTAAAACAGATTTCCCTCTCTTGCTGATGTAAGCTGAAGTTAAAAATAAAAGAGGAAGGTTACAAATAAAAGCATATGAAGTTTATATTGTGAGTCAATGCTTATGGAATTTATTTGCCAAAAAATCTTTCATTTATTGTCTTCCCAGTTATATAGTTTCAGTCCCTTTTTTGGTTTGAAATGCTTTCTGGCATAAGATTTTGAAACACAAACTGCCAACGTGCTGTCCAGAGAAAAGAACTGATAATCACAATTAACATGAAGTTTAAAGAAGTGTTCATTACCCTTAAAACATCCAATTATATTCATTGTTCCCCAAATACCAAGGCTTTGGCATTTTTTAATAATTTTCATTGATACTGGCCTTGTCCGGTGAAATTATTATCAAAATTAATCATTTTAACATCTTTGTACAAAAAACATGGAATTCTAGAGGAAAAAAAAATATTAAAATAGATCCAATAAAGTTCTTTCTTTTTCTCTTCCCTCCCTTTCTCATTCTTTCTCTGACTCTTCCTCACTCATCTTAACTGTGTGTTTGTATGTATCTATATAAGCCTATAAATGTTTTAGTCAGTCAGCCTAGTTGGCTAGTTTGATTCATGTACAATTCATTGTCTATGTTTTCCATACTATTTTTTCAAGAGGAGATTTCAAAGGTTTTCAAGGTTCTAAGGTTGTTGTGCTGTGGTGTGCTATGGCGTGTGTGTGTGTGTGTGTGTGTGTGTGTGTGTGTGTGTGTGTGTGTGAAGAGTGATCCTTCTTAAATGCTTGGACTTTAACATTTGAAAGGTTAACCATATTAACACATAAACTATTCTAAATTTTCTTACATTTTTATTGCTGCTATTTATAGAACAATGGAGAGCATCGTATATCCCAGTGAGTGAAATATATGGAGCCCCAGACAGAATAGAATATTTTTGCTCATGGAAAAACGTATAAACTCAGGTTTGGCTAGTGTGCTCAAGAATCAAACAAGTGAAGCAAGAGAGAAAGGAAGTCCTTTTCACAGAAGGAGCTACAGAAAGAGAATGCATTTCCCTCTCTGCTCTGTCACCCTGGGTGGGCTCCTTGTGTTCATCCTAGTTTAGAAATGAAATAAACGATTATCTGATATTGTTTCAAACATGACAATTTCCTTTTATCCTTGAAGCAAAGCAAACTGTAAATTGCAAAATAGAAGAGAATAAAAGCATAATTACTGCTTTCATTTATTCATACCATATTAATGTAATATAATTATCTAGCAGGCAGACAGAATCTTATGAATATTCAACATCAACAACAACAAAAAGCTACGGAATGGTTATTCTAATGAACACATAAAAACTAACACTTTAAAGGAAGGAAATCATTTTTCTTTGTTTTAAAGTGATAAATGCTTCCAGCTTGACAATTGAAAGGGGAAACACAATGAAATCACCCAAAGTTAAGAAAAGGGCACAGAAAACACAGTCTGTAGTGACAGGGTCAGTTTCTTATTTTAATTTCCTTTGCAAAATTAATGTCCCTTAAAAACAGTTACTCAAATTGGAAAGATTTGTGCATGCCATAGAAATAAGGAGGAAAATTGAGCATCTCCAGTAAATAGTGTTTATTTCAAATTTTAAAAAAATCTGTCACTTGACATAGACCCAACAAATTCCGAGTAGCTTGAATATCATTTGAAAATAACTCTGAACTCAATAATTGTTATTTTTTATTAAATCTAAATTAAAGTCATTAAAATTCATATTTTCATTATTTAGAAGTATAGACTCCTTATTACTTACAGGATCGAATGTAATATTTTTTTTTTTTTTTGGCTTTTGAGGTCCTCACAACCTGCCCCCTTCCTAACTTTCTATTCTTCTACTTTATTCCCTTCTGTGAAGTCTATGGTCTAGTGACACTGGCCTACTTGCTGTCCCTCCCAGTTCTGTGCATTTTTATTGGCTTCCCTATGCCTAATGTTTTATTCCCCCATGATCTTTGCTTTTTAGCTTCTTTGGCTTCCTTTGTGTTTCAGCTAAAACTACCAGTTTCTGTAAGATGCCTTGTCCAATCACCCTAAAGCCTCTTGCCTTGGATGTGAATTAAATTTAAGTGAGGTAGAGTTACACAAAATCATCAGCCTCACGTTCTCTTCCAGAGTGTCACTGAAGTCCAATGGCAAGAAAATAGTCAAGAGGAAAGGCTATGGCTCAGAATGTAGTGGATGACATTGGTGTCTTCTATGTCTGACCAAGCTTTAAGCATTCTATAATGCCTGTTTCAGACAACATCATGACTGGATCAGACAACATCATGTTATTGGAACAAATTATTTTCATCCATTCATTCTGACAGGGGAAGTCTTCGCATGCTTAGGGTACTCATTTCCTCGGTGCTCCAACTCCCTGAGGGGTTTGAGGCATGTTGGTTTCCCTCAAAGTGGTTTAGCCCATCTAATGAAAAGATTTTACTGGGGTGAGGTTGCTGCATATGCTACAGCTCTTTTGGAGTCACAGGTGAATGCCAAAGGCAGATGAGAAGCCCTGAAAGGGGCTCAGCAAGCCCTTCCACCAAAGCTGCTAGTCTTCCTTGTACCTCATGTATAATTAGAGTAATTTCAGCTATTTATTTGACAAAATACACAAACAAATCTCCCCAATGACTGAAATTGATTTTACAAAATGTAATCTGCAGAATCTAAGAATATACATTTTCTCTTAGAATATCCCTCATGTTCCTCACTCATAGATTATTTACTTAGTTTACACACAATTCTAACAACATTTGTAAAATTTTTTTTGTTATTTATTCCCCCAATTAATGATAAAGCAACCTTGAAGAGAAAACTGTCTTTCTGAAGAACTTTAGCGTTCATAGAGTAAGAGTATTTTTCTTACTACAATCCTTTGAGGTACGTTGTACAAATATTGTTATCCCCACCTTAGGGGATAGGTATTGGAAATGGATCTGTGCTTTCAGTGGTATTAGGAAATCTTAGCAATGAGTTTCTTTTTTCCTTTCATAAAGGTTAGCGCCTTCTCCGGAACTTAAAGAGTCTTAACATGTTGCTTACTACACTGTAATTTAAGAAATGGATACAGACAACATGGTTGAGAGTTAGAACTTGAATCTATGTCTTTTTGGTTTCAAGACTAACTCTTTTCTCACTACAGGACACTGACTTTCATACTCTTTTATTATAAATAAGGAAAATTTAAAATGTGAGGTTAAATGACATAGTCAGTAAAATGATGTGTAGAGGTAAGATTCAAAAGTCAGTCTTGCCCAAATCCAACTCAAGTGTTTGTTTATGTATTGGTTTACTACTCTCCAAGTTGTAGAAGGCAGGCACAATAATAGCAATCAGGAATGACAATTGATGGCCTGACGAAAATGCAGGAGTCAAGAAATTTAACAAAAATATACACAAAAATTCAAAAAGTATAGTAGTCAAGAGTCACCTGACATAGGGAAAAATAGAACTGCATATGAAGAATTTTTTTAAGAGATCATCAAGTACAGTCTAGAAAAGTTTCCATCAAAAATAGTTGGATGTATTTTAATGTTTTGGCCAGTGATGAAAATGATGATAATGATGATGATGATGATTTGTCTTTCTGTCCCCCAAACTGACTACAATATATTCTACTCATATCAGGTGTTTAATAAATTTTTGTGGGATTAAAGGAACTTCTTTTAAAACTCTTATCTTAGAACTTAAAACTTAAAACCTAAAAATTTAAGAACTTAAAAACTTGGAACTTAAAACTCTTAGCTAATAATCAATAAGAATACTAAGAATTGGTTCCAAGGCAGAAATAATAAGGGCTGAACAACTGGGATTAAATGACTTTCCCAGGGTAATGAGCTAGAAAGTATCAGATTTGAGATCAGATTTGAACCCAGGTCCTCCCAATTCCAGGCTTGGCTCACTATCCACTGACCTATTCAGCTGCCACTGATTGAGAACACTTTTGCCAAAAAACAAAACAAACAAACAAACAAAACTTCATCCTTTATTCATGTCAGGCACACTTTCTTTTGAAATTATTATATGACTGCTTTTTTTTTTTACTTTCATCCATCCATCCAGTCATGGAAAGTTAATATTAATTTGTATCCCTTTGGACACCCAAAAAAGCTTTTAGATTTTAAAGCTCAAACAACTTGATTTTGGGGCTGAAGCTCAAGTCATCTCTCCCCAAGGCTATCCTGCAGCCTCCCTTCTTTTGCCTAGATGTAAAAATTGGTAGGGTGGAAACCTGCTCCCTATTTATTTGTTAACAAGGCCTTGATTAAGTAATGAAGTCGACTAGGCAGCCGCCTAGTGTGCAGTGTGAACATATGCATGCATGGCAGGGAGGAGGAGGACCATGTGTCAGAGACTTGGTCTCCAGAAGACTGCCACTTTCTGGGAGGAAGTCTTTTGAGTGTGGCTGTTATCTAATGAGAAACCCCTTCGAATGTCCTGGGGAGGGAGTAGGTGATGACATCTGAAAGGAGGTTTATTGCCGGTGCCACAAAGAAGTCTGCCCATTTTTGACTGGCTGGCCTTCTGCTCTGGCTCTTTCTCTTGGATGTATGGATCCTTCGTTCAAGCATGGCCTGGCTCTCTGCTGGCCATGAGGGCTTCTCACCCAGCTGTGAGCTCTATGGCATATTTCAAACTGGAGGAAGCTCATGGATAGTTAGATTGTAGGAGGAGGTCTATTCTAATAAATTGATATTTTTAAATTAAAAATACAACCTCCAGATAATTTTAGTCATCACACATTCATATAGGAATGTTTATTGATATGAAATGTCTTGACTCTATAGCTTCCTTACTGGAGTTGTCTTTAAATTCATATATAATGACTTAATTAATTGATATTTTAAAACTAAAAATAGAGTGTCCGGTGAATTTCAGTCATTACACATTCATATAGGAATGTTTACTGATATTGAATGTCTTGCCTTTGTATCTTCCTTACTGGAACTGCCTTTCAGTGCACATATAATGACTTTTATGACCTAACTTTTAAATGTCTTAGGCAGCTTTATAAGACTATTAGCAGAGCAGGCTCCCATATGCTTTGGAGAAAGCAGGTTCCTTATGGAGGGCTCTCTATACCAGGGAAATCACAGTTGGATTCAGAAAAAATGCAGAAAGCTTCATAAAGCATACAAAGATAAATTACTATGTGGTCCCTGCGCTCAGTGAATTTTTCAGGGAAGAAAGAAAGGCAACAAACATTTATTATTATTATTTTAATTGTGTGGTAAGCACTGAACTGCAGACCAGGGATATAAATACTAGCAAAAAAGAAAGGCAGTCTTGGTGCTCAAGAAGCTTCCATTTTAATGAGGTAAGACAAATTACAAAAGGAGATGAGAAGGGGTGAGGAGGTCATATTGTGCAGAAAGTCAGAAGCACAGAGAGGAAGAGAATGATGGTTGGGAAATCTGGTCCTTTCCCCAAAATGGATTCCTTGGGAAGAACCCAAATTCTAGGGTGAAGAGGCCTTACTCACTGAGGAAACTTCCATGGTGAGACCATAGCTGAGACATGGTATTGAAAGCCAGAAAGTCAGAAGCATGATCAAGAGGGGAATGAATATTAGAAGAATCTTTCTTTCTGATTATTGTCCTATTATACTCCGGAATTAAATTCCTGCTACTTAAAATGGAGGCTTAGAAGTTTATTTCATGGAAATTTTCATTTTTTACTTATCAAGAAACTGTGGAATAACATATTTAGTTATACTCCTGGCAGAATCAAAGGGCTTAAAAGTTTGGTTCAACTATTTTCTCCCACTTTTCCTCTATAGGAAAATGTACCTTCTTCCTAGCGGTTAAAATTATAATTGTGTAAATCAAGTATTGACTTAGTCACAAACCACACTTTTAGCTGATGCTTACAGTGCAATGTGAACTGTATTGAGTACTTAAAGGAAATAACGAAGAAACAGACATTGTGATCCTTGCCCACAAGGTCCTTACACATTTAGTTGGGGGAATATAAGACTTCCTAATAAAGAAGAGGTTTGAGTCAAATTTCAGCAGAAGTGGACAACTCAGACTATCTGGTCAATTATAATGAAAGCAAGATACCTTATTTCTAGGAAGCATGGTTTATTTTGCTAAAGGGGATTAAAAAGAGGAAAGGGAGCTCTAAAGAGGTTATACAAAGGAGACTCTGTCCTTCATTTAAAAATGATTATTTAAATTTTCTTATCCTTAATTTAGTGGCCAAATTATAGTAAATTCTGGCTGCTAATTAATTTTGGTGGAATGTTGTTCAGTTGTTTTAGTCATGTCCAACATTTTGTGACCCCATTTGAGATTTTCTTGGCAAAGACACTGTAGTGGTTTGCCATTTCCTTTTCTAGCTCATTTTATAGATGAAGAAATTGAAGCAAATAGGGTTAAGTGACTTGCCCATTGTCACACAGATAATAATGTCTTAGATCAGATTTGAATTTAGGAAGATGGGTTTTCCTGACTCCAAGCCTATACACTGCCTGACCTAGCTATCTTTATGAGGATAAGCAGTAATATTATATGTGGCTCTTCTATTAACTAGCACCATGTTTTAAGAACGTTACATAGTTAGCTCTCCTTTCTCATCACTAAAATTTGGAAAATACTACCCAATCTACTTCACACATTTATTGGAAGATTCAATGTAATGAATGTAAAAAAAGTATTTTGGGGAAAATTTAGTGATATAAACTTGTAAAGTAATATTCATAGGCTCAAAGAATACTGGAATTATAGCTTCAAGGGATCTTAAGACTCTTCTTTATTTTACAGATGAAGAAACTAAGCCCTGAAGAAGTCAAGTGGTTTTCCAAATCAGACATGTAGCAAGTGGCAGAGCTAGAATTACTAAAGAGTTAATGTAGCTGAATATTTGGGAAAAGGATTGCAAAAAACAAGTAAAACTTTGGGTTTAACTTAAGAAATGGCATTTTTCTTTATCTTAACAGCTCTCACAGGCCTGCATAGGAGAAATGTCTGTTTTGTGTATAGTACAGTGTTATACAAATTAAGAAAAATGGCATTCTTCTGTCTAAATCTCCACATTCTACCCAGCTTATAAGCACAAGTGGGCATGGAATTATACAGATAGAAGATACAGAGATGGGATCATCAGAGATGGGAATGTTTAAAACTGGCATTTTCTACTTTTTTTTCTCCTTTATCCCTCATCCTTCTTGAAATAATGAACAGATAAAGGAGATCAATTTTGAAATTTCAAAGTGGATCTCCACTATATTATGTAATATATTCAAATTCTGCAAACTTTCCAATTCATTGTCACATACCATGTTTCCACTAACAATATAATGATAAAAGAAAATCCGTATTGTTGGAATATTGGTTTATAGATTCACCCCCTAGTAGTTCATAAATATTCTTGGAGAAAAATATCATAGATGAGTTATAGTCAGTAATTCTTATGACATACACTGCATCTATGCAGTGGTGAAAGATTAATTTTTCAATTTCTTCTCCTCAACCCTTACAAAAGAAGTAATGTATTCCGAATTTCAGAAAGAGAAAAACACGGGCCATTTTAGTAAGTAGTAGGCTCCTCTTCATTCTAGGCCTTTAAGGAAAGGTTGAATGAACAATGGATATAACATAAAATGAACTATTTTTTTTTCTTCTTAGATATGATGTGGACTAAAAAGCACTGAAGTCTCTTCAATTTCTGAAATTCTATGATGCATCGGAAATTACTACTGCTAACATTTTATGGAATTTTTTTGAATTAAATTGATAAATTTATGTCAAGAAGACAGAATGTTTTGTTGCTTATACAGAAATCCATAAAGTTAGCCTTTAGTGTCTTGGGGCTGTAGTCTCTCAGTTTTGGAGTTCTCATTCTGGGGTTTAGTCATCTTGACAGGTAGATTATAACTTAGCTCACTATTTCTAGTCATTGCCAGAAGATCCCATCCAGATATCCCAGGATGTTTTACTCTCTGCCCTGCATCCATTCATATGCTCCTCTTTCTCTTCCTATTTTCCCACTTTTTATCTCTTTTTCTGGATATAGTAATCAAATCAATCATACCATCCTTTCTGGAAAGAGCATGATAATCAACTGCCTTAGGGATTAACTGGGTCTCCAGACTAAAACTCTTTTCTTGTCAGCACCCCTTTATCTGCTTTCTCTCTAACTATTAGAATGTAAAATCCTTGGTATATCATTATATATACATATATATATTTATATATCTTTATCATTGGCATATAATAACACAATAAATTCTATTTCATTCATTCATTCTCATATTAACTCTTAGAAATACATCAGAAAAGTTGCATTATGAATCATAAAAGAACTACACAAACATATGTCCATGTAAATCTGAAGAATCTTCCTTGTCTAAATTTACATGGGTTTTTTCTCTAAGAGTATACATGTTGGAGAATTGGTCTTATAACCAAATTATGAGGTGTGAGACTGCAACATTTATAAAGACACAAAAAGATCTGAATAGAATTATTCTGTTCTAACAGGTCAGCCTCTCATTTTGAACTAATGGCTGATGTTTCCTTAAGGAAGAAAAATGATCTGTCCTATAAATCAGCCTATACGATGAGATTTCTTGACCATAATATTTATCAATTTAAAACAGGATATACTGACAGAGCATTGTCTAACTTTTAAAATACTAGCAACATTTAGGTTAGGTCTTCAATGGCCATGAAAGAGTTAATTAGATGAAATGATTACAAATATTCATTAAAAGTTATCAGGTTTTATGTGAAAACTAGAGTTTGGATAATAAGCTAGAACTTGTAGTATAACGGGAAGAATTAGTCAATCTTCTGTAAAATAACTGTTATTGTAAACTAAAGGCTTTAAGAGCTGCAAGGTACCAGAAGGGTCAAGAAGCTCATTTTCCTCTAGTCTCAGCCAATACAAGGAACACAAGTATGGCATACCTAAATAAAAACCCACAGTCATTTTTGCATGAAAATGGACCAAACAGGAATTGAAATGCAATTATTTCACAGAACAAGGGGGAAAAAAGATTATTTATTTGGTATGGCATAGACTGCAAACCTGAGCAACAGACAGAAAGAGGAGAAAGAGACAGAGAGAGTCTGGGGAGGGGGGAAGAGACAGAGACATACAGAGACAGACAGTGTCAGAGGTAGAGACAGAGAGAAAGAAAGAAATGAGAGACAGAGACAAAAGTAATACAGAGACACAGAGGCAGAGAGAGGAGAAATCAAGAAAGATAAAGCGCTGACTGAAATGTGGGAGCTTGTAGAACTTGTCTATAGAACTGCATCTCTAATTAGTAGAGGGAATTCCTATAGTCTTCCTGTACCCCATTTCCTATAAACTTAAAGTTACTTTATGAGGTATCCTACTGGGAGTGTTTAAGTCCACAATTACAATAAGTGAATTTTCAGAATTAGCAAACGAATTGCATTAAATTAGGGGCATTGCCTAGTCACTACTGTAGGTACAGTAGCATGTTTGAAAGTGAAAACTATAGATGCTTCTGAAAATCTGGTTTCTTTTATTCATTTATTCATTTGTTCATTAATTCATTCATTAATTCATTGGTTTGTTCTTAGGTTGAGGATATCCCTGAAGTACATTTACACTAAAAAAGCTAGATACATGAATGACTTATTAATCCCTCTGTTAATAAATCAACACTTTCAGAATTACATATGAGATATTTTAAATGGTTATAAAACTTATGAAAATGTATGTAGAAGTGATTTGGGGATCTCATTCCCTTCAGGATTTAGTGGGCAAGATGAGTTTTAGAGGACATCATAGATTTCTTTCTTAATCTATTACCTTCAGTTGACATGCTTCCCAACTGTCATTCACTGACTCTGATGATTTCAGTATTCATCAGGATTTCCAGAACTCGTAGTTCAGTGAGTATTTGACAGAATCCTTAATCAAATTTTAAGAAAAATAGGGAATTTGGCAGCTAGACTCTGGGGGAAATAGGAAGGGGATGTCTTCAACAAAGCTTAAAAGTCAGCCAGATGGGAATCCTTTGTTTGACTTTTAACTATTTGACTGTTGTAATCACTCTGACTAGATAATTTTTTCCCACTGAGTTGAATAATATATATATATATATATATTTATATATATATACATTTTGCTTTGCCCTTAAATTACCATGATGCTTGCAACCAAGGTTAGGCTCAGTCAAGAGGCTAGGTTGAGTAGATAAGTATATATATCTATATCTATATCTATATATACACACACAGATATATACATGTGTGTGTGTGTGTGTGTGTGTGTGTGTGTATGTGTGTGTGTGTATTTCTTCTACCAGAGTATAAACTTCTGGAAGTACAGAGAGAATTTCATTCATCTTTACATCTCTTATGCTCATCCTTGCATGAAGTATTCACTCAATAGATTTTCTTTTTTAATCAAGAAATAAATAGTTGAGTCAAGCTGTCAGCTCACAATCAGCAGCCTGTCTCTGTCTGGAGAAATAATTTGAGATTTATTATCAAATAATAACCTTTCATCTAAAGTCATATGTTTTATGACTTTAGATGAAAGGTTATTATTATAGTAGAGCACTTGAAACCAGCCAATCAATAAACACTTATAAAGTACATTTTATAGGTCTGTCACAGGATTATTGGTTGGAGATTTAAAGACAAAAGTGAAGCAGCCCATACTCTCATGGAGCTTACATTCTAATGGGGATGACAAAATGTGTGTGTGTATATATATACATACATATATATATATATAAAAGCATATGCATAATACTTTTAAAACGTACAATAGAATCTAAAAAGTACAAGTTAATTGGAGGAAGGAGAATCACAGCTGGAGAAAAATTAGGAAAACTCTAACACTGAAAGTACTAACTGAGATAAGTCTTGAAGGACACAATGCATTCTAAAAGGCACAGGTAAGGAAGAAAAGTATTCTAGGTATGGAGGGCAGTAGGCAGTGCAAAGGCCCAGAGATGGGATGATTTTTTCTGCCATTTTCTTCTGAAATTTATTTTGGGTATGATGTTACCAGTTCTTGCAAACAAATACTTATTTTACCTTCTTTAAACAAATATACAATAGAAAATTCTGCCAAAAATTTTATTTAACTCAATTTGTTCCCAGAAATTAAAATAACAAAGTCTACTTTTTTCACTTCTTACGTATCATACATTTCTTCTTTGCTCAGATAATTGAAAAAATGGCTAAGTATGAGGTTTCAAGTTTTAACTCTGCTTTTTTTGTCAGTGTTGTTTGACCTTGCTGTTGTATCCACATAATACTTACCGAATGTTTTGCCCTATGCCAATGTTTTAAAAAATCCCAAGTCAGTATCCCAATACTGAGCTAATAATAATGCAAAACATTATGACAAGAGAGTGAATGTGTGTTTGTGTAACTTCTCAGTACATGGGAACTACTCTTTATGCTCTAAGAAGAATAGAGGGATCATAACCTCTGATTAAAGTCCTTACAGATCACCTGGACTGTATCTTTCTCTAATATATTCCCAGGAACAAAAGTCAAGAAGGAGTTTTCCACACTCCTTCTCATGCTCCTTTCTACATACTGAAAGCAGTTTTATTTTTCCACATAAACTTTCTGTGAAACTTAAAAGATAATAAAACTGAATCAAATAAGAATCCTTAATAGAGATAGAATTAGCATTTTACATTTGATAGGGGAAATGAGAAGATTTTAATTTTCTTCTTATAGGCAATACTATACAGGGTTTAAAGTGGACTTGTTCTGTTTTTAAAAATATATGGGAATAAGTTTGCATTGCTGAGAAGCCTGCTGAGTTTTTACCCTTAACTAAGCATGCAAGATGAGTACCAAAATCATTACATTTATGTGTTTTTAATGGCTTGTCTGGGTTTTGTTTTGTCCACAGATAGTAACTATGTGGAGTTCAAGCCAAGTTTTTGAGAACTCACACAGCTCTGTTACAACATAATAATTTGACAGCACTGAGGGCTTCTGTCATTCCTGTAGGTTATCTTCTGGAGCCTAGCAAAGTGCCAGCACAATAAGCATCTTGTTGCATCCTATTCCCAACACACAGAGACTTCTTTTAAGATGACACTAATGCTGAGGGACATCCCTGACCCCACAAAAGCAAAACCAAAAACATATTATTTGTGAGAGAAGGGCAGATTGGTATAATCTTTGGGAATATTTCCATTTTTAGTACCTGTTCAATCAGCATAATTTCAATTCAGTTATTTTGAAGGGAAGTTCCATAATACAATGGCAAAAGAATCATCTTTGATGTCAAATGGACCTGGGTTCACCATAATCACCTCAATCGCACCTCTGACACTACTTGTTGACTTAGGGGAAAGTTTCTCAAACTATAAATGAGAGAAATTAAATTAGATCGCTTTGGAAGTATTTTCTAGTGCTGTCTTTTATCCTATGATGAATGTTTTTGTTGAACTCTTAGCTGCTTTGAATAAAAGAGAAGGAAATATTTTCTCTAGCTCTAAGGCTATGTCATTTCATTTTTCAGATTTACTCATAATGGCATATATTGGGTATTGCTTGAGGAAGAGAGGAAATTTAAAGAATATATATGTACATATATACATATATATCCCTAATTGAAACAGAAATATGACCAATGGGTATATTAATTACTTACAAATGGTCAACATGGGATTGGTTTAGAAATGTGGCTCTTGGCCAACCCTTATTATGTAGTGAAGACTAAAGGGAAAATTGATTTGGCAGGTATTTTACTTTGAAATTTCCATCAGTATCTGCTTATTATAATGTGATTTTCCTCATGTCAAATAAATAAACAAATACATGCTTCATTTTCTATTTTAAGTTTTTTGAGCTTTTGAGTTTAAATTTCTAATTTAATTCATTGTGCTTGGTCTCAGAGTAGAAGATTTTTCTGAAAATGTAGAATAAAATGTTCTTGGTTAAGTTCATTTATAGGATAAAGACTCAAGATTCCATCTATAGACATTACTGTTAATTGAAATGATTGCTAAAAAAATTGAAAAATATTTTGAAATATTCAAAAGTAAAGAGGATAATAAGCATGCATATGCTTTTATGAATGTTATTATTAATAATAATTCTTACTAATGGCCACACTGTAACACTTTGATAATAAGTGATATGACCTGAGGGGTTAAGGTCGATCCTTTCCTTTGGTAAAATCCTAACCAGTTGTAAAAAGTAAAGGATTGTAACATTAACATTAGAAATTTAATCAAATTATCCAGAATTTCTGAAACAAATGTTTTATTTGAACAGAAAGCTGCCTTCGTCCAGGCTCCATCCCTACCTCTAGTAAAGGCAATTGCTCCATTATTTGTAGTTTTTTTGTTGTCTAAATGTAACTTTTAATTTCTGGTTTTAATATGAAAAAATAATAAAATTTAATTCAGTTTTTCCTAGAAAATTGTGATATTATATTAAATAATCAGTAAAAAGAAAGGAAATTTTATTTGGAGAAGAGCAAAACAATATGTTAAAAGGAGAAAATTATTATTAATAAAATGTCTTTAATTGTTATTTACACCATCCTCTGGTAACCAAAAGTCTAGCATTTTCCAAATCTGTTGGAAAAGCAAATAAAAGCACCAATATTACCATTTCTTTCAGGAATGGATACAGCAGACATAAGACTTTGAAAAGTCCCAGAGGGCTGATAATTTTAGTCAGATAGCACTAGCCAGAAGCTATCAGTACCTGCTACCTTTAAATAAGGGCAAAAATAGATTATATATGCTAATAAAAGTGAAATAATTTCAAAAATATATACTTATACAAAATATGTACATTTATGCAAAATGTTTTAGATATGAATCAAAAAGCAAATAATTTCATCAGATTCATCAGGGTAAAAAAAAGTCTTATACATATGTAATTAGGCCCACAATATCTTTGATGTAGACTTTATAGAGAGCTTGCCAAAAGACACGGTTAAATTTGAGAAGTATTAGAATTTAATAGCCAACAAAGAAATTTTGAGAAATGTTACTATAAGAATAGAGTTGAAATAATAAATATTTTCTACTATTATAATGAAAATATGTGCTTTTATTTGAACAATGAAATTGGTTGTTTTACAATAAATTTTCTATCATCAGCAGATTCTCATACGTGAAAAATGCTGTACATTTCAGGAAAACATATTTTTGCACTGTTGGTAGGATTATGTTGCTACCAAAGAAATATATATATATATATGTATATATATATGTATTTATGTATATATATGCATACATACTTGTGTATAAATTTACCTCCCAAATTATATTCCCATATATGTATATAATTGATACATGTACAGTTTAATTCTAGTATTAGTTTTCCACTTGTTAGAAGGCAAAAACATTCAAAATAATATAGTTTTCAATCATTTCTTTAGTTGAAGAGGTATATTCAAGTAAAATTTCAACATTTTAACTCAGATTTTTATCCATTTTTTTCCTCTTTTAAAATATAATCCAATTCTTACTATCTATTTACTATTACTTTCTATTTAGTGGTTTGGAGTGTTTCTTTAGTCTATAGCTTTGTTTTACTCATAACTTTAAATGTCATATTATCAACATAGCCTATATGTATAGGCTATGTATATATATGCATATATATATAAAGTATGTATATCTATGTGTATGTATATATATATATTACATATTCTATATGTACAGAGAAAAGATTTCTAAGCATCATTTTAAAAGGGAAAGAAACAAGACAATGTTTTCTCCTCCTAAATTAACATTTTAAATCCTAAAAGTTTGGTTACCTTTAATGTCATTTTTCTATATCCCTTTCAATTTCAAAGGTCTTGCCACTTCAACTGTTCTCAAATTCTTTTTCCAAAGGTGCCAGAGACAAGTTGATTATTCTGGTTTTTCAGAATCAGACTATATATGTTTAATTCCCTCCTCATTTTCTTCAATACACTTCATCTAAATGGACTCTCTTTATTATTCTCTATTGTCTTTGGTTCCTAAAAGTGTTCAGCTGGTGTACAATTGGTCAAATATCCTGGCACTACATTAATATTGTTGGCATTTGTGCTCAGAATCACGGAGTGCCTGAATTTCTCCACATCAAGCACATCAGTAAAAGCTGACTTCTTTTTTTTTTTTTTTAAAGGCAATCCTCTCCCATTGTTTTCTATTATCTGGAGCAGGCTGTGTTCTGTTGCTCTGACCACTGGTGAAGGCTGCCTCTTTGTGACAGGATTCCTAGCAAAGTGAGTGTGCATTAAGACTTTCACTGTTCTTTTCTGTAGTAACAAAAGAGGACCCCATGCTCTTAGCTGGAGCCTGCTTACAAATACATTATTGACTAAACCCACACAGATTGGATTTAGAGGATGGTACTTAGTGTAGAATAATGTATAGCCAACACATCCTTCCTGGCACATAAAATATCCACAGGAAGAACCCAGTGGGTCATTTCAGCCCCAATCCTTGTACATTTCTGTAACTTCTTTTCAATTGAATCAGATTCCTGGGTCGCTAGATGGCAGTATATACTCCAGGATACACCGAGGAATTCTGTGTTCACTCTTATTTGGACATTAATACCATTTGAATTGGCTTATTATTAAATTGATGATATTTTCTATGGGGTAGAATCACCTCACAGTTAGGAGTTTTTTTCCCCCATGGAAATGATAGTTTATAAGTTTTGAATATGGAGAAATTAATTATTTTTCTCCCCTCTTGTCAAAGGTATTTTAAGCTCTAGAAATGTCAATTAAATGCTGTTTGATTAATCTCTTTGCCTCCCAGAGGAAGGTAGAATTTCTGATATGATATTCTTGCATTCTATATTTTACCAGATTTAAAAGAGATTTAAGATGCAAATATTTATCTAGCTGATCCTTTTGAAAGACATCTAGTATGATTTGCAGATTTGGTGACCTTTTCTACTGTGAATTTTCATTAAAAAAAAAGTTACAATTTTGCACTGTCACTTTAATTGTTAATGCACTACCTTAAAAGGCAGTTTGCATTTTGCCTCCTTTTGGATTCTCTTATTCTGTCACAATTTCCAGTATATGTCTGATTTAATATTCTACTCAGTTAAAAAGAAACCTATTTAGAAGTTTTACATTAAGTGAATATGATCTAAGATTGCTTTTCTGCATTTTCTTGACCTTAAATAAGTATGTTAAAAAATGAGAATGTATAAATACATTTGTCTTTTGTTATACATAGATTTGTGTTTTGTTATAAATTATGTAAAAGATTCAGTTTTGCTTATGCTACCATACTTAGAATTCTAATAACTATTTGCAGAGTTTGGTAATGATGTTCAGCAAAGCTTTCACTGAATGTTTTCTTTATGTCAATATCATTAGAAACTAAGCAAGCAAACAGATTTTCAGTATGTACTATATTATTAAGCATGCACTGCCTGCTATATTTTTCTTAACTAAATGTCAATATATCATCAATATCATCCTCAGACATTTAGCAATCAAATAGATCTAGTCTATAGTTATCAGATTTGGGAAAGCATCTACTTGATAATTATTTTCTTAATAATGAGTCAATATCATCATTAGAAAATTAATTAATCAAATGAATAGTTTTGTATGTGTTCATCATATAGTAAATTAAAAATTATGCAGTAACTAAGCATCTTATTTATAATATGAGTTTATTCTAACACCAAATACTCTGGCAATAAGATTTTATGCATCCATAACTATAATGTTATAAATAATAAATTGTGATATCTGTTTTTTTCCCATCTATGGTCTTTTCCAGATTGACAAAAGTACTTTGCTATTGTCTATGAGAAATGGTGATTGAAATGTCTTTAATTGGTTAGGGTAGAGTTTCATTTTGAAGAATCCTATTAGTCTTATTTTTTTAAATGCTTATTTATGGCCTTTTTACTTTTGACTATAAATTGTATAAGAACCCCATTAGTATCATTTGAATCATACATAGCTTGAGAGTATCTAGTAATTTATTAAGAAAATTATCATAGAAGAACCTTACAGTTAATAATTTATTATAACATTGAAAAGTAGTATATTTATGTAATGATCATATTCCAAAATACGGAGAGCACTGAAATGATATCCAGGGGTTTTTCTTTCTTTTAGTCTTGTACTATTATTTTGTGCCTAATTACTATAAACCTAGATAGCATCTTTCTTCCAAACATATAATATGAAAAGTTAAATGGACAGAGGTAGTTTACAGATCCAAAAATGTCTTTTCAAGTCCTTCCACATTAAATTGCAGTACAAAAGGAAACTTCCAATTTTCAGAGCTAATTTTGAAAAACTTATAAAGCAAATCAAAGTTCAGATATTTTCAGGAGCACTTTTTTTCTTAGCTTTCATACCACTGACCCTCTCTACCACTCCCTTATTTAAACCACATCAACACAGAAAGCTGGTGAGGTTTAAATTATGAAAGGGGGCAACTGAATTCTGTAAATAGAATTTTTCTAGGGTTTAAAGGATGGCATTTGATTTTTCTGAAACAACTTGTTTGGGTTTATTTAGTTTAGTTTGGAATAAAATAATGCTGCTTTATTTTAAAGACTTATTTGTTCAGAAGTAAAAAAAAAAGTCCTTTTTGACATTCTTAATTGACTAATTATCAGTCATTGTTTATGCAGTTTGTGGCTTTGCGGTGGGGGTGAGGGAGGTCGAGGCTCCAAGAAAACTATTAATCCGGGACAAAAGTCTGGACACGGGTGGGATGAAAGATACACTTTTCAAATGGGATAACTAGTGTAGTCCTGTTTCTGTGTCTGGGGCATCTTTCTGACATTGTGCAATAGTTGAGGACAAAGCTGACCGATAGTTTAACCTCTGCTAACATTTCGCCTTGGCTACAGTCATTTTTGGAAATCCCCCTTGGCACAGCTGATGCGTGAACTTCATGGGTGTGGAGGTGTGATTTGTATCTTGGTCTTGGTTTAAGGATAATGGAGATATCCGCGGCGAGCAGCATGGACCCAGGCATCCCTCCCCCTTGTCACCGCCTCCTCTCCTGCTCAGCCTCCATCACCTACCTCTCAGTCATTTTCCTAGGCTTCCTCCAGTCCTGGCTATGTGCCCTGGCAATTTGACATTCCTGATTGGCATGAAAATGGATATTATTATTTTTTTTTCTGTTACATAATCTATTCTTCGTTTTCATTTACAAGTTAATCCGCTGTAGTCACGGTAATTGGTCATTCTATACCTGTAGCAGAGGCATCACTCTCTCAAGGGAGCCAGTCATGTGGCAGCCACATAGAGATTTTTGATGTCATCAATTGTGTCCTTTGTGCCTAGATCCAATGTAAGGGTCGTGAACTTTAGGCTCTGTAATAACAGAGAAGAATGCCGGGTGAAGAAAAAGGCTTCTATTGGCTAGCCTGGGAGAACCCACCCGTTCCAAGCGAGAGAAACTGCTGACAACTGAGCTTTCCAAAGTGTCAGGTACTTATACTCAGCTGATGCCATGATAATTTACCCACAACGCTAAGCTGTGCTGCTGAATATAATATGGCTTTTTTCTAATGACTCATTATCCTCAGATGATAAGGAGAAGAGTGGAATATAAGTATATTAAAAACAAAATTGTTTTTCTATTCAAACTAAAGCTGCGCGATGGGGATATGATGACAAATGCCTAATGAATAGTAGTCATTTTTGTTCGTTTTTTTAATGATTGGTTGGTTTTCTTTTTTGGCTCAGTTTATGGCAGTTCTTGCCATAACTGAATACTTAAAATCTTAATTGCTTTTCATACAGTAGATACCTGTTAGTTTCTTCTTGGTCAGATCACCCGCATGCCTGCCAGGAAGGCACCAACAGCCTCATCTCAGTCATGGTTTACTGGTTAGTGTTCCAGAGATATGTGGATGTGATTTGTACATTCCTAGGGCAGATGCATACTTTCCTCTGGATGGTTTACAAACATTGCAAAAAGCAGAGTTGATAAGGAAGATTGGAGCAGAAAATGGTGAACTGGCACGACTCAAAGTACGTGTTGTGTAACTTTTTCGGAGAATTTCAGAAATGCTTGCTATAAAACAGTTAAATAATAATCACAGAGTAAGCTTTCATAGCATAAAAATTCCTCCTACACCTTATTTCATTCTGAACACAGTTCTGTAAAGTAGATGCAAACCACAGATATCATCACTTTCCCCCCTGACTTTTTATTTTCATACATGAGGAAACTGAGGGCCAGAGAAGCTGTGACTTGCCCAAGATCACACAGCTTTAAGGATGTCAGAAGTGTCGTTTGAACCCACGTCCTTATTGATTCCAGAATCAGCACTCTTTTCAATTTATGATGTTTCCTTTATCATTGCAAGAATATGGTTCCTATGGGGGTTGCCCACAGGCACATGTATGATTTTATTGAATGTGTGCCTGAAAAAAAAAAACAACTGCCAGCCAATGTTTTCTAGGCATAAATCTACACAGCAATCATTTGCTTGGGATGCTCTCAATTTCTACTGATATCTTGGAATGAATGGTAATGTAGTCCTTCACATTTTTAAATAGCTCCCAGACACTTCTGATACTCAGCATACATAGAGGAAGTTCTTGCTTAAAAGTTGTGGATATCAACTGCCAAACTTATAAATTTTGACATTAGGATTATAATGAAGTTTTACTCTAAATAAACAATCTCTTTCTTCAGAATCAAGGTTCTCTCAGTCCTCTATCCCCAAACATTTTTGTGTTTCCTGATGCTTTCTAGCAGTCAATCTTTATCCTGACCCACATTGTTTCTAGGTAGTGATTTAGTGAATTAATACTAATATTACTATTACTGCTACTGCTGCTTCTACAACTACTACTAGCTAACTAGCTAGATAGGTAGCCTGTGTATAATACATTACAATTAACAAAACACTTTACAAATATTGCCTCCTTGAATCCTCACTCCAAACCTTTTCCAGATGAGGAAACTGAGGCAGGCAGGGATGAAGTGACTTTTCTGAGGTACTATGGTAATGTCACTCATATGTTCATCTAGGAAGAGTCAATTCAAATTTGAACAGGGTCTTCTTAACTCCAAATACAGACCTTTATCCACTTTGACATATTTAAGAATGAACATACCTGAGATCCCTTCATACTCAGAAAAAAACCCTCTGAAATAAGCAATACAAGTATTAAAATTTCATTTTTCAGAGAAAAAACATTTTACTCAAGTTAAGTAACTTGCTCATACATAGCCAGAGGGCTTTAAAGTTTCAGAAAAAGAATTCAAATAGAGATCTGATTTCAGAGTCCAAGTTTGTAATTTTTCCATTACCATCTCACCTTATCCACCCCATCCCTAAAGTTGCTCAGGTTACTATGACCCAGCTACTGAGCCATTCTCAAGAAAAAACATTTTGATGTATCTATGAATCTCGGATATCTCTGTGTTAGTGCTCCCACCACCAATTTAGATAACAGTACATCTAGCTCCTAAAGCATAAATAAATAGAAGCTTTTTGAAATTAGAAATTCCATACTCTTCTAATATACTTAGTCTAGCTCACTGTGATTAGAAGTTATGGAAATTTGTCTTGTAATTTCTTGACCACAACTGCTTCATCTAGAAATTGAAAAATTATTTTCTTTCATATCTTTTAAGTTAAGGAGCTAGGAAATTATTTATAGATTTTGAAAGTGACTCAATAATCTGCAACACTTTCTACCTTTTTGTCCCTGGCTATTCTGTGCTCTTAAGAATAAGATTAAGGAATTCCCAGGGTTTTAGGAGATTGTGAGAGCCCAGAATAGACAGTGTTAATCCGTCTGGACCTCATTCTAGATGGGAAACAGCAATAAGGAAGATAATAGTTATACAGTGAAACATCATTATATAATTACTGCATCTAATGTTTCCTTGCATATAATGTTCAAGTTTGAAATCTCAGCTAGGGACCCATAAAACAATTCTAGCATTTTATGTTTTTCTGCTTATGCCATTTTATTACACAGTCCTTTGGGGAGGAAAAACTACTATGTAAAAATAGTTTACTGAAATCATAATTAGCATTTACAAAGGATCTGAGCATACATGATAATCTGCAAAATATCCATTTTACATCCTGGAAAACTGAGGCAAAGACTGTGACTTTCAAAATCACGTTTCTAGACAAAATACATTTTAGAATGCTTAAGATCATGATCATTTTAAAGTCAGAAATTTCTCGCCATTTCCTTGAAGATTTTTTGGGGGGGACAGAGTTTGGGGTTGGGGAGCATCAAGAACTTTATAGCTGTTAGACAACTCTGGCTGAGGAAACTAATCAGCTAATACAAAAGAACTAGAATTTTAGAGAGTTGCCTGTGTCATTGAGAAATTAAGTGATTTGTCCAGTGTTAAATAGCCAGCACATAGTAGAGGTGAGACTTGAACTTAGGTCTGACTTATTTTGAGAACTACTTCCTAATCTCTATACCCTGTAAGAGTTTTTTCACCTCAAAAAATCCTTACCTCCTATTTTGTATCAATTCTGTCTTTCTATCAGTTCTAAGACAGAAAAATGTCAATGGATAGACTATTGCCCACAGTCACACAGCTAGGAAGTGTCTGAGGTTAGATCTGACCCCATGTCCATCCTACTTCAGGCTTGGCTTTCTATCCACTGAACCACCTGACTACCCCTATCCCCTGTAAGATTTAAAGCCACAGAAGAAAATACAAGGAATCGATGAAATTCCTTTATCTGATTCTAGGTTATGAGAATAGGCAGAGCTAGAGGAGAGTCAGTATTCATAGGATGAAGAGCAAAGAGAAAAAATATCATGGGATTATTGGTTTTTCAATGAGGAAGGGATATGAGGGATCATTTAATCCTTCATTTTATGAATGAAAGAATACAGGCATGGAGAACAAACATGATTTAGCCAAGGTTAGACAGGTACTAAGTTGGTCAGGATTTGACTAGAGCTTCTTGAATTCTGAATCCAGAATTCCTCCTCCTCCTCCTCCTCCTCCTCCTCATCATCATCATCCTCCTTCTTCTTCTCCTACTCCTCCTCCTTCTCCTCCTTCTTCTTCTTTCCTCTTCCTCTTCTTTTTTTCATTTCATATGTAATTGTATTGATCTGTTCCCAAGACCTTGCTTCCCCCAAATTCCTTGGCTATGCAAAGATAAAAGTCTTTGGACAACAGGGACCAAAATCCTCTGGGGAGCTGCATGATGCAGTGGTTCCAACACTGGACTTGAGTTCAAATCCAGCTTCATGTACTTACTAGATGTGCAAAATGGGGCAAGCCATTTAATGATTGCCTGCTTAATTTTTAAACTTTATGTGATTTATACATGTTAACTCTTATTGTTATTATTTTAAACATATTTTTCCAATTAATTATAGTTATATGCTCCCAATTACATTTATTATATATTATGTAATATATTCTCTATTATTTAAAAATTTTACATTCTTTTTTTAAAATTTTGAGTTCCAAGTGATATATTGATTATGCTTGTGAAGAGACAGCTGTGGTTCAATGGTTAGAGCAAAGGGTCTAGAGTCAAGAAGACCTGAGTTGAAATTCAGCCTTAGACACTTTCTAGTTGTGTGATACCTGGGCAAGTTGCTTAACTTCTGGATGACTGACAAAGGACCTCCCACTGGATCCACTGGAGAAGGAAATGACAAACCACTAGAGTATTCTTGCCATGAGTATAGCTATGGTCCATGGAGTCATGAAGAGTCAGACATGACTGAATGACTGAATAATAACAACATACTTGTGAAATCATAGCTTAAAAAAATCCTTACCTTCTTCTTAGAATCAATACTAAGTATTGGTTCCGAGGAAGAAGAGATAAGGGTTAGGCAATGGTGGTTAAGTAACTTGCCCAGGGTTGAACAAGTAGGAAATGTCTAAGGCCAGATTTGAACCCAGGATGTCCCACCTCTTGACCCAGCTTTCTACCCACTGAGCCACCTAGCTGCCCTAAAATCATAACTTTTATTATTTGTTATTGCTTAGTTTAAAAACAATTGGCTTCCCTGACTTATTTCAAATTTCAACTAAAATCCCACTTTCTATGGAAAGCCTTTTCCAATCTCTCTTAATTCCAGAGCTTTCCCTTCATTAATTATTTCCTTTTTATATTGTACATCTCTATATAGGTTTTCTTGTTTTTTTCTTCAATGGAATGTGGATTCCTTGAGGATAGGGACTGTCTTTTGCTTTTGCTGTGAGTCCCCAGTGCTGAGCACAGCACCTGGCACATAGTAGATGCTTAATAAATGCTTTTCTATTGATGATTTAGTGACTGAACTCGGATCCCAGTGGGAGGAAAGGGGCAAAATCTGGTTCACAGGTTCATTCAGTTAAAAATTTTAGCAGATAGATTTCTTAAGTGTCTGCTCTTTGCAAGACTGTGCTATTCATGAAAACATATTGTAGTATAGTCTCCTAATAGGTATTGTAGACTCCATGGGAGTCAGCACAGAGGAGAGAATGACAGATCTGGTGTTGGGAGGATCTACATTCATCCATTTCTGCTCTGTTCCTTACTATCCATCTAACCTTGTTTGACTCAGCTTCTCTGAAATGGACCTGAGCTTCCAGAAAATGAGAGTTGGACCCAATGATCACAATAAGGTGGATTTCAGCTCAAAATTGATAATTCTATTTGTAGGGCAAGGTTCTTTCAAAGCCAGAAGCTTTTTACACACACACACACACACACACACACACACACACACATTCTTTATTATTTTAAATATATTTTTATTGTGTTAAATATTTCCAAATTCTATTTTAAAACATTTTAACATTCATTTTTTAAAAATTTGAGTTCCCAATTCTATACACTTTTTAAGAAATTGCATTCCAGAATATGTGTGTGTGTGTGTGTGTGTGTGTGTGTGTGTGTGTGTGTGTGTGTGTGTGTTGAGGACAGACAGCTACCAGTCCAGGTCGTGGATCCTAGATTTAGATCTGAAAAGTACCTACCTCACCAGTCCTTGAAACTAACCCCTCTTTTTACATAAGGATTAAATTGAAGTCTGTGAAATTAGATGATTTGCCCAAGATCCGTTGCTGGTAAATTTTACAAGTTTTAAAGCAAAGATTTGATTCCAATTTTGCAGGTCCAAATCCAGTGTTCTTTGTATCACATTACTTCATCTTTGCACACTGACCTACTATTAGTGTCCAACACTTCTCTTTCTTAGACTCCATGGTGACCGTTTCTTCTGTTTGTACACCTTATTACATCACTGCTTGAATTCAGGTCATGGTATTATGATTGTCATCTCTCACTCTTTTTTTCTCTCCTGGGATTCTCACCTACCTGCCCTTCACTTCTGGTAGCTGCATACTCCTTGAGGACTATATTAGGAGTCAGTAAAATTAGGTTCAAATCCTAGACCTGCTGATTACATTCTTTTTCTTTTCTTTTAATATTCTTTTAACATTATTTTTTAAAAGAATTTTAGTTCTCAATTTTTTCCCTCCTTCTAAACTCGCCCATATGTATTGAGAAGGCAAGGAGCATGATATTTGGAAATTCATTACCTTTGGGATATGGGGCAATAACCCACATCTACAGAGAAATCTAAAATTGGCTAAATATTTTTCTCATGAGTCCTGTGAAATAAATAACAATATTAATAGAAATTGAAGGGAAGACAACCAGTAACAAGGTTTCTTGGACTTAGAACCCAGGAACTTCATACAGTTGATGCTTTGATATATACATTATCCAATAAAATACATAAATATATAAATTAATTTTTTGGACCATTGGATGAGATGTGTAAGCTTTCTAAAACCACACTGAAGGAGCAGAACCTTGTGATGAAGGCATGACAACTGAAGAGGTCAATTATTAATTATACTTTGGTTCCTACATTATAAAGCACTGGTATTTTGAAAAATAAACATTTTTTAAAAATTCTGTTCTTAATGCAATTAATATACTTTAATGAGATTTTATATCAATGGAAAGCTCACTTTGAAAGACTATTTTCCTTTGCTCAATCCATAACTCATTCTTTCTCATACTGTTTTATGTATCATCTGTATGGAAGCTTTTTAAAAAGTTTCTTACTCATTCTAATTCAAATTTTTAATTTAAATTGTTTTAATTTTTTCTGAAACAATAGTTTCTTCTCTAGAATTAATGTGGATCTTTTAAATTTTTGTGTATTTTTTTAACATATAATGTTAGCTTTGGGGGCAGCAGGGTAGCTCAGTGGATTGACAGCTAGGCCTAGAGACAGGAGGTCCTAGGTTCAAATCTGGCCTCAGACACTTCCCAGCTGTATGACCCTGGGCAAGTCACTTGACCCCCATTGCCTAGTTAGTCCTTACTGCTCTTCTGCCTTGGAGCCAATACACAGTATTGACTCCAAGATGGAAGGTAAGGGTTTAAAAAAAAATGTTATCTTTGGAAAGAATCCTAGAATCTTCTACTCTAATCCTCAGTATTGAAGTCCATACCTTAGAAAAACTTTAACAATAGTGGCATATTCTTTACTTTAAAAGAACATTTATGACTAGAAATATCATTAGAATAGTGATCTGTACTCGATAGAACCGTATTGGGTTAAAAGGAAATACAATGTGCTTACATTTTTCTCAGTAGTGGAATAGCTTGATTTAAATGGCAATTAGTTAAATATCTTGAAGGTGTACCATTGAAATCCTTTATTTTTAATATGCCCAGCTTATATGTGCCATTTCCAAGTCAGTACAGTGCCATGAAAAGGCCCAGGAATTAAGGTATATTTCAATTAATTAAATCAATAGGCATTAGGCACCAATGGTGTGCTGATTAAGGATGAAAATAAAGTAGTACCTGCCATCGAGGGGTCTTATATTCTGTTGGGAAAACCAACACATAAAATTATAAGTAAATAAATATATAATGATTTGGGAGGGCTGTTAGTAGCTGAGGGATCATGAAAGGTGGTATGAACTGAGTTTTAAAGGAAACTGTATTCTAAGATGTGGAGGTGAAAAGAAAGTGCATTTTGCTAAGGGAGACAGGAGATGGAATGTTTATGAGGAATGAAAGAATGAATTTAAAAGAATTTACTAGATACTTAAAACATACAAAGCACTGTGCAAAGAACTGTAGATACAAATATAAAGACAGATAATCCTGTACTCCAGGAGCTCATATTCTAATGGAGGAGACAACACATGTAATATTGCAGCTGCAATTCAGAGATAAAGGTCTTGGTGTCTTTAGGGTGCTACAGCAAATTGTCTCCTGATAATTCATTTTCTTGAATTTCATTTCCATTAATAACACCACATTGGTTTCTGATGTTGCATCATTTTACAATGTCAAGAGCTTTGGTGATGAGAACTTTATTTTCCAGGCAGTTGCTGTGGTTGTTCAAGAGGTAGGAGCTGCAGCATCTTCAGAAGAAGGTGCCTGATGCCTAATGTTGCTCCACAGATGTTGCTTCTTGGGATGAAGGCTTCAGGACGTGGGCTTTGAAATAGGATTAGTCAACTGGGAAGGAGGAATGCTCCAAGGTCTAAACTGTGACTAACCTGTACAATGTATGAATGGTATAATGTTTAATCAATCATTCTTTAATTAATCTGACAATCTGGAGTCAGATTATAAAAAAAAAAGCTTTAAATGCCAAATGGAGGACTTATCCTAAAGGCAATAGGGAGACACAAGAGATTTTTGAGAGGGTGAGTTACATGGTCAGATTAATTAGGAGATCAATAAATAGCTATGTGAGCTCTCCAGATCTCAGAAGGGTTGTATCCAATGTTATCTGTTCCCTTCAAACTCTGCATTTCTAAAACCAACAGGTTCAAATGTGAGATACACATTTTGGAAGTTATCTTATTTTTTCCTTCACAAAACAGCTAAAATTTATCTGTTATACTTCTCTAACAGTGCCTCAAAATTTTGGAATAATGAGATTTTTAGATGAATTTAAGAAAAAATGTATTTCAAATATAACTTCACCATCATTTATAACATTAGTAGGGTGCTTTTGGTGTTGTTATTTTAAAGAATAATTAAGAAAAGGCTTCATTTGATGCTGTCAGAGTAAATCTTTGTACTTTTGTATATCTGTTTAAGTTATAGATGTATAAATCAGATCTTAGAATGTATAAAGTTATTTCTTCTTTTCCATATCTTAGTCCTCATCAAAATAGAAAGTCTCTCGAATATTAGTCCTTACCCTCTACTTCACTTTAAAACTGTGGCATTTTTGTTCTACTTTGTTTTAGAAGAATACTCTAAAATCCTGATGGTGATGAATGAGTATGTAGCTCCCCACTCTATAATGGGGTAAGCTGATGAAGTACAAATACAATTCACCCAGGCCTCTGTCCCCCCAAAACAAAATGAAAATAAACAAAAATAGGCTTTGTTCTGTGCTGAGGAAGGGGATTTAAAAATATCAGTAGCCTTTCTAATAGTTTTCTTGCCACAGACAATCAGAAATAATTTAGATATTTTTGGAATATATTTGAAGTACATATTATTCCCTCATTTAATTTAAAATGCTTGGGAATTGTTTGGAAGAACGCATTTTATATTTCATCAGTCCTCCAGTAATTAGTTCGACATTTATGAACCCAGACCATAGCCAGGTGCATCCGGCCATACTGTAATAGCAACAGATGTGAGGAAACATAACAGAAGCCACTCAGAAGTTTCACAGTAGTCCAGAGTCCCATGCAGATGGCTACTAGAAGCATACATTGCATTATTGTATAATAAAATTAAGGCAACAATGAAATAGAGCAAGCAGTAGAGAACTAAACAACAGAGTGATTTAGTGACCTCTTTCCTTTACCCTCTCTTCTTAGCTGTTTTGAAACTTAAGTTAAAATTATGTTCTATTAAATTTCATTAAGTTATGTAATATTTCTGTTAGGTCACATATGAAGTATTTTGGACCCTTTTGTTTTACGTAAAATCTGACTCACATGAAATAGAAACGTACCACATCATAATGAAATGAGTCAGAATACTTGAGGTCTGGCTTCTACCCTGTAAATAATTAGGTGACCTTGGACAAGTCCCTTATTCACTCCACACTCCCTTTCCCCATCTGTCAAGTGAAGGAGGTTGGGCCAGATAACCCTTGAAATGTCTTCTGGCCCCAACACTCTGTTACTTAGGGTTTTTTTTAATAATTTTATTTAATAAAGGTCTATTACTGGCTAAGAGGGTACCAGCAGCTGTACTGAAGCAGACTGGAAGAGCTAAGTGGGAATGCTATATAAGAGGAGCTTTGAAACACTGGCAATATATTTTGAGAGAACATAACAGTTTGAAGGAAAAACTGGTAAAGGAAAAGAAATAAAGTAAAGGAAATAAGGCTGATCATTGCATTTTGAGTTCTCCTGTAGCCTAGGTTTTTTGGACTCTATTAAGCACTTATGATTCCTCTGATTTAGTCCTTCTGTTTGAAAATGAGAGTCAAGTTCAAAGCAGCCTCGCTAAAGAAGATACTTCACTGATATCTATGACCCAGTCAACACCTTTAAGGTTCATCCTAGCCATTTTCTTCTTTATAATGACACTGAATGACCCAGTATCTTGTAAAATGAAATTGGAATCTGCACTGAGGCAGCACTTTTGCTATTAAAATGATTTTTTCTTTGTAATGGAGCACAGGCAGTCCAACCATTTGTGAATTGCAATTAAAATCTGAAGCCGGCAGCACTTTTGCAATTAAAACTAGCATTTTCAAAAAAAAAAAATAGACACCAATATGGACATTTTGATAGACTCTAAAGTACCTTTTACTAGATAGAAAGATATGTATAGGAAGATTATTTAGAATTAATTAAGATATGTTATTTTTATAAGGAAATATGCAATAATATAGGAGAATGTCTTCTTATTCTAATCATTTGAACTTACTTTAGTGATTTGAGACCACATACGTGATTACCAGTTTTTAATCTCTTTTCTTATTTTCTACCATTTATTATATCACAGGTGCCTTGAAAACAACTATATCATACAAAAGCCATAAGCAAAGTTTTAAGAAGTGCCAATTTCTCCGGATATTAACACTTTGAGAATGTTCGTCAGCCAATCAGAGAGTGAAAATTTCTGTCTGCTTAATAATACAAATGCTATTAACTTCTGCCACTGACAAAGTAACAAGATTTTAGAATGGTCTTCACTCACTAAATACAATGAAAAAGTACAGTTCCCAGTAGAAATCTTCGGAATCTGGGAAATCTGGCCAGGAACAAGAAAAATCTCCGGGACAATCACCTTGTAGCCATTTTTGATGTGAAAGAAGACCTTTAAAGATTGAGGGACTTTTCAGTTAAAAACACATGGAAAATCAGAGGCTTCTATGTACCAACTTTGGAAATTCTGATGAAAGATTGGTTTTGATTTCTTAAGGATACATCTTCATTAAACTCAAGTTTACAATATACTTCAAAGCAGTCTACATAAGAACTATATTCCACTGTTAGAAAATTATCCACCTGTAAAAAAGATAATCATTTGGGATTTATTTAAACTGGTATATTGATACCTTCCCCAATATAGATATGTTATCTGGCCTTCATTCAGTGTATAGAAAAGCTTGGAATTTGTCCTGCAATTAAAGCGAGAGATTGTATCAGTGCTTATTGGTATCATAGTTATACTGATCCTTAAGTGTCTGCCACTGGGGAAAAGGAATATGGTCTTATGGATGTTCAGATCATGGTGATCAAATGAACAGTGAAGGATGGGAGAATGAGAAAAATCAAGGACTTTTCTCATGGATTAGGGATCACTGCATAATTTTTACTTCTCCAATGTTTGAGCTCCTTTGTTTTTTTCTTTCTTCATCCAAAAAAAGTAAAATAGTTGTATGTAAATTTGTTGTACATTTTTTAGGAGCCCCATCACAGTCTGAAATGCTTTTTAGAATGATACTTTCTTTCAAGCCCTCCTTTTGTTATGGTACTTTGATTGTGCTACTTTGGCATTTTCTAAGACATGCCTACCATTGATAGCATTATTGTGATTCTGTGAGCTGTCTGGCAGGATGAGATTTTAAATGATTTGTAGCCTGTTCTCATACTATCATATGTTGAGTTGGATGCTGTCCCTCAGCATAATCAAAGAAAAACAGATGACTTCTAAATGAACTCTGACTTTGCTGCTCCTAGACATGAAAAAAAGAAAAAAAAGTCATTGGATCTGAATCATCAGATTTCCATTCAGCTGTCAGTAAACATGAGAGAAATTTCCTAAACATTTTAATGTGCTCTATGTGTTTTTGTCATTATGATTTAAGGTGTGTGTGTGGGCACAGCATGGCCTCATAAAGACCTGGATTCAAGTTCTTCTTCTAACACACATTTGTTATGTGACTAGGAGGAAATCATTTAACGTCTCAAAGCTCTCTAAGCAGAAATGAAGATCTCCTCAAAAAGGATAAGAAACAGCAGCACTTTCCTAAGGCAACTAAAAGACTATAATTTACTAATTTGCTTCAATGTAGTAGTGTCATTATCAGGTATTCCTCATACTGAAGAAATCACAGGTCTGCAACAAGAATCAGACTTGTGATTTCACTGAAAGAGGAAATGGGGAATTTCTAGTGAGGAAACTCCTTTTTGATAACATCAATAGTCATTTTCTCTGCAACTTTTAGGTTTAGAGAACTGCCTGGAGATACTGTGCATCCTTGTGGCTTGTCCAGAATCACAGACAGTGTGTGTTTGAAGCATGATTGCCACCCATGTTCTCCTTGTTCCAAAGACAACTCTTTACACACTGTATACAGTCGCCTCTCTACAAACACATACACACATATATATGTTTGTGTATACTTAGGTATATGCCTATATGTTACATGTAATATATGTGACACTGGCTCATGTCTATCAGACAGGTTTTAAAAAAATATGGCACACATTCTTGATAATTTTGTACTTAGAATAATTATGAGTTGACTCATACTTGTGCCCTTAGTTAGAAGTCAAAACTCTTGAAAAATGGGCAGGGGCTTGAGATCTTAACTTTGTCCTATGAGAAAGATCCCTCCCCTCCTATATGGCACACCCATGGTGCTCCCAAGCCAAGAACGAAAATTCTAGGCAATAGAGGCCTGGGATTGGTATTAAATCAGGTAAAAGTATTTTAACTGAATACATAAAACATACACATAATTAAGCAGAAATGAGGAGAGTGTGTGATTATTGATTAGTTTTATGGGATTTTATGAAATTTAGTTGTTTTTCAGTCTGGTGTGACTCCTTGTGACCCCTTTAGGCATTTTCTTGGCAAAGATACTTGAGTGGTTGGCCATTTCCTTCTCCAGCGAATTTTACAGATGAGAAAACTGAGGTCAGCAAGATTAAGTGACTTGTCCAGGGCCAGCTAGTGAGTGTATTAAATTACATTTGAACTCAAGTCTTGAACTTCAGGCTTACCACTCACTCTATAACTGCTTTACCTAGTTGATGGGTGTGGGATAAACTCACATATCTCTCTCAAGATTCCTACCACCTTTCAGAAAACCCCACAATAGTCTCTGTCTCCCTCTCTCTCTCTCACTGACTCTGTCTCTCGCTGTCTCTCTGTCTCTCTGCCTCTCTCTGTCTCTATCTCTCTGCCTCTCTTTGTCTCTCTCTCTATCTCTCTCCCTCTGTCCCTCTCTCTCTGTCCCTCTGTCTCTCTCTCTGTCCCTCTCTCCCTGTCTCTCTGTCTCTGTCTCTCTCCCTCTCTTTCTGTCTCTCTGTCTTTCTGTCTGTCTCTCTGTCTCTGTCTCTCTGTCTTGCTTTCTCTTTTTCTCTCTCTTCTTTCTCTCTCCCCCTCTCTTTTTCCTTTCTTTCTCTCTCCCTCTCCCTCCCTCCCTCTCCCTCTCTCTCTCTCT